>NC_091205.1:14695809-14995809 GCF_040958095.1 Procambarus clarkii | reverse complement strand
TCTTTTTGAGAAGCCGCCGTCTTGCTGTCCCTGTCGAGGTCATTATAGACGGTGGCCATCAGGTATAATAATGGCTCGAGTGAGGAAATTGTCTTCCTTGTGGCATTGTGAATGATGTAAAAGTACTAAAACAATGAAAAACATGCTAGGTGCTACAGGACGAAGAAACTAGAAATGTTCTGAAAGGTGGCTACTTGACTTCATCCCAAATGCAAGGTCATGAGAGTGGGGGAGCGAGGAGACTACAATATCAGTATACAATGAAGAAAAAACAGATCCTAGAATCTAAATCACAACAACAGTTATGGAATAGAAATAATATCAAACTGACAAATATCAAATTTGTTTTTAAATGTGGAGGACATGTCATGGAAAGATGTGTACACTACACATGAGACCAGTATTTAAGCATGCAGCTCTTGAATGGAACCCTCAACGATAAAATCTTAAGACAAACATCGAGAAATAAGTAAAAAAAAAAAAGCCGCACTGGTCCCAGAACCGAGGAGGTTGGATTACGAGGAAAGACAGAACTAGTTTTAATTACACAAGTCATAAGAAAACATGATTACGACGTATAAGATTATTCAGGTTATTTAAAAAATTAGATAAGGAAATGCTAGAACAAGAGGCATGAAAGCATGAGGCACGGACGAGTCATAGGGATGTAAGAAAACCAAATATTTAGCTTAAATACAAAGGCAGTGTTGTGTAGGTGCACAAGAGCACAGTCCCAGAGCCCAGCGGGTTCACGAACGTGTACCCTAGTCCAGTGGGGAGACAGACGGGACCCCAACAGTTGAAGTTCATGCTCTGCAAGTACTACAAGGTTAGCGCGCCCCCGCACACGCCTCCCACGCCTCCCACATCTCCCACGCACACGCCGCCCACGCCTCCCACATCCCACACGCCGCCCACATCCCACACGCCGCCCATGCACACCGCCCATGGATGCCTTACGCGAGCAAGACTGCAGTGTCCCTGGCAATCAATATACTGGCAGACTTGGCGAGGATGCTGGCGGTGTTGATGATGGGGGGGGGGTGGAAATGTTGATGATGGGGGGGGGGGGGGTTGTGGGAAGTGTTGTTGGTAGGGGAGGGGTGGAACGTGTAGATAAGGGAGTGTGAAGTGTTGTTGATTGGGGGGCGGTGGTATTGATGGGGTGTGTGGTAAGTGTTCATGATAGGGCGTGTGTGGGAAGTGTTGATGAGAGGGGAGGGAGTGTTGATGGGAGTATGGGAAGTGTTGATGAGGGGGACCGGTGGGAAGTGGATGTGGGAATTGTTGATGATTGGGGAGGGGTGTTGATGCGTGTAGGAAGTGTTGTTGATGAGGGTGTGTTGATGGAGGGATGTGGGAAGTTTCGTTGATGGGGAGGTGTGGGATGTGTTGGAGTGGGGGGGGGGTGTCGGAAGTGGTGTTGATGCGTGTGGGAAGTGATGGGGGAGGGTGTTGATGGGGGGTGTGGGAAATGTTTTTGATGGGGGCCGTTGGTGTTGATAGAGGGGGGAAGTGTTGATGATGAAGGGGGGGTGTTGATGGATGTGGAAAAGTGTTGTTGATTGGGGGGGCTGTTGTGTTGATGGGGGGGTTGTTGTGTTGATGGGGGGGGTTGTTGTGTTGATGGGGAGCTGTGGTGTTGGTGTGGGAAGTGATGGGGGTGGGTGATGGGGAGGTTTCGGGAATTATTGCTGGAGGGGAGGTGTGGGAAACGTTGATGGGGGTGAGAACTGTTGATGATGGGGGATGTGGGAAGTGTTTATGAAGGGGGGGGAGTGTTGATGGGGGGGTGGGAAGTGTTGATGATGGCGGTGTTGATGGGGGTGTGGGAAGCGTTGATGGGAGAAGAGTTGATGGGGGGGGGGGTGGTGGTGTTGGGGGGCATGGTAAGTGTTCATGATGGGGGGGGGGGAAATGTTGTTGATGGGGGATGTGGGTAGTGTTGTTGATGGGAGGTATTTGAAGTGTTGATGATGGGGGGGGGCTGGTGGTGATGATGGTGGGTGTGGTAAGTGTTGATGAAGGGGAAGGTTTGGGAAGTGTTGGTGGGTGGGGAAGTGTTGTTGGGGGGGGCGGTTGTGTTGATGGGGGCTGTTGTGTTAATGGGGGTGTGAGAAGTGGTGGTGATGGGGGGGGGGGGGGGAAGTGGTGTTGATAGGGGGTGTTGATGCATGTGGGAAGTGATGGGTGGTGGGAAGTGTTGATGATACGGGGTGTGGGAAGTGTTGATGTGGGGGGTGTGGGAAGCGTTGATGTGGGGGTGTGGGAAGCGTTGATGATGGGGGTGACGGTGTTGATGGGGGGGGGGTGTAGTAAGTGTTGATGAGGGGGAAGATTTGGGAAGTGTTGATGAGTGGGGAAGTGTTGTTGGGGGGGGGGGCGGTGGTGTTGATGGGGGTGTGGGAAGTGTTGTTGATGGTGGGGTGTGGGTAGTGTTTGATGATGTGGGACGTGTTGGGGTGGGCGGTGGTGTTAGGGGGGGGGTGGAAAGTGCTGATGATGGGGGGGGGGGCGAAGTCTTGTTGACGGGGGCCGTAGGAAGTGATGGAGGGGGGTGTTGATGTGAGGGGTGTGGGACGTGTTTATGATAAGGGGAAGGTTTGGGAAGTGTTGTTGATGGGAAAATGTGGGAAATGTTGATAGGGGGTTGTTGTTGATGGGGGTGTGAAGTGTTGATGAGGGAGGATATTTTTCTTTGGAGGAGGGGGGGGGGAGGGATGGAGTTGTAGCCACTAATACAGCATATACACTAGTCGATGGCCACTGTAGAGGTGTAGTGACAAGCACGCCTGACTGTGACAGAGAGAAGGGTTAGGCTGCAGGAGTGTGGTGGTGGGGTAGGACTGAAAATGCTTGGGGCAGGAAGGAGTGGGTAGAACTAGAAAATGGAGAGGTAACGGTAGGGGAAGTGTAAGTGTGTGTGTGTGTGTGTTTCTTGAAGCTGTGGAGAGTTTCTCAGTCTGGGAGTCATGGGAGAGTGGGAGTTGAGCACTACTGAGTGGGAGGGAGGGAGGGAGGGGGGTGGGAGGTAAGCGTCTCGTAGTGCCAGACTAGCAGACTCCTTCACCTTCAAGAGGATAGTCTCGAGGGACGCCAGGAATCCCACCCACAACGCCAGGAATGACTCACACCACCCCCCCCTCCCCCCACCCCACACACACACACACACACACACACACACACACACACACACACACACACACACACAGTCGCTTGTGTCTGGGCGACCGTTTTAGTGTCCCCTGGCAGCTCGTCCTCATAAACAAAGGCCAAAGTCCATTCCATCCACCCGCCAAACCCCCAGCTGTTTATGAATGAAAAACGGTTTACACAAGACTCTCAACTGATGCCATCCGAACACTTCCGGAACAAGTGCTTCGCTGACTTATGTTCGAACCACAACGCTATAAATGCTTCACCCACGTACTACAAATACAAATAATCGCCAACAGAACCTAAACACCTAACCTAACCAGTGCCTAAGTATGCACAATATGCTAATACATAATATTAATTTATATTTGAGAAAATTCTTATTTTCAACGAATAGCATATTAATATTGATGTCAGCGTCTTTGGGGTCGACCGCTGGGTGGAATAGACTTGATCTGAGGACGGGAGGCCGCCTGGTGAATGACCAGTGGTGGTGGACTTGACCATATCGTATTTAAATGCGATAACGTTTCTGGTCCTTTTCGATAAAGTACATTTTGTCATTATAATAATCTCTGTACTCGTGTACATTATAATAAAAATATAATTATGATAATGTGCTCCAGCACAGGTCGACCAAGCGGACAGCACGCTGGACTTGTGATCCTGTGGTCCTGGGTTCGATCCCAGGCGCCGGCGAGAAACAATGGGCATAGTTTCTTTCACCCTATGCCCCTGTTACCTAGCAGTAAAATAGGTACCTGGGAGTTAGTCAGCTGTCACGGGCTGCTTCCTGGGGGTGGAGGCCTGGTCGAGGACCGGGCCGCGGGGACACCATAAAAGCCCTGAAATCATCTCAAGATTACCTCAAGATAGCATTCAGAAGGCTTTCTTAAATTGCCTAGTTTCATATTTCATTGTGATGTATAGTGTCTGGCGAGGTGATGTCCCGTTTTCTGTTCGCAGGTCCTCGGGTTGGTTAGGTTCTGGCATTTTAGTACACCAGTTTAGCGACGTTGGGAACGCTGAGGCTGCGTGGTTGCTAGTTTGACACATTTTTCAAACATTTCTCTTGGCAGCATATCTTGACCAAATGTATATTTTAAGCCAGAATGTCATTTTTTAACTTTGTATCTCGTGTTGTTTTTCCCAGGACGATGGGAAGAGAGCGGTGATAATACTGGTGATTGATACAAGAGTGACCTTGGTGGGACTTGTCTCTCTCTCCTTAGTGAGATCAATATAGCTGTTCTCTTAGAACAATATACTTCTGTTCTAGTGAGATCAGTATAGCTTTGTTCTCCTAGTGAGATCAGTATACCTCTGTTCTATTGAGATCAATATACCTCTGGTCTCCTAGTGAGATATATGTTCTCTTTGAACAATATTCTGTTGTAAGAGAACAGAACTGTTCTCTTAGTGAGAACAATATATGTGAAAAGTTAGTGGGAGAAGATTTGGGAGCGACTCCATAAGGTTAGAGAGGTTGTATGGTGTCTAACGCTTCTAGTTTGGTTGGTCTTTGTTGATGAGGACGGATCGCCTCAACAAAGGCCAAATGCTTGTTAGACCACCCGCCAGACCCACCTGTTTAGACCACCTACCAGACCCACCTGTTTCATTGAAAAATACTTTCCACACGATTCACAACTGAAGACGTGTATATTTTTCTTTGAACACAACTTGGTTCACGTCCTCAGCTTGAATTGCACTTCTAACTGCGCCATCCACTTCCTGCAAATATAAATTACTGCCAAAAGAATCTATTAACCCGTTAGGTCTAACTCTTCAGCACATGTCACTATATACAGTGATAATATTGTACACAATTGATAGTTTCTCAAATGCGTTAAAGTTGATGAATGGGTCTTTGGGGGGCCGGCTGCCGCTTGGACGAGCCTAGCCTGAGGACGGGAGGGTTGCTACACAACACCACTCCCAATTTGACGATGTTCACATCGTGGGAACGAGATAAAGAACACGGATGTGTCGGTTATCTAAATTCTAAAAAAATTAATCGAAATTGATAAACTGAAAATTATCAGAGTAATGAGGAGTAGGAATCTAATGCCAAGAAATAGAGATTTGAACTGAAGACAATATTAGTATCTTGAGGTTATCTTGAGATGATTTCGGGGCTTTAGCGTCCCCGCGGCCCGGTCCTCGATCAGGCCTCATTTTTGTTACACTCGGGAAGCAGCCCGTAGCAGCTGTCTAACTCCCAGGTACATATTTACTGCTAGGTAACAGGGGCATCAGGGTGAAAGAAAAATATGCTCATTTGTCTCCGCCTCCACTGGGGATCGAACTCTGAACCTCATGACTACGAATCCGAAGCGTTGTCCACCCAGCTGTCAGACGCCCTAATTAAGTCCTGAGTACTGATTAATTATCGAATATAGTGATTAATATCGGTTGCGAAATGGTAGTACACCCGCCCCACGCCGCGCAGTTGTGTACATGATGACCCCGGCGGTAACCCCCGACGTGTTTCATAATCACTCACCAACAGCAGCCCATCACGAGATAACAAGAGGGCTTGGCGCCAGATTCACGAAAGAACTAACGCAAGCCTTTACGAACCTGTACATCTTTCCTCAATCTTTGGCGACTTTGTTTACAATTATTAAACAGTTAATGAGCTCCGAAGCTCCAAGAGGCTGTTTATATCAATAACAACAGTTGAATGGGAAGTTTTCATGCTTGTAAACTGTTTAATAAATGTAACAAAAGCCGTCAAAGATTGAGGAAAGATGTACACGTTCGTAAGTGCTTGTGTAAGTGCTTTCGTGAATCTGGCCCCTGGTTTAGTCGTGCTGGAAGACCTTTCCACTTATGTTGCACCAGGAAATTCCTATCTACCTGTTTTGTTCCACATGTCTTCATCTCCCTCTGGTCAATTGTCTCCGTCAATTTAGCCATTATTGAAGTTTTCCCATAGTAGCTTTGCTCTCAGGATATTTATACAGGTTCTGTTCGTGTTTTTGTAATCGTTCCTCTATCTTCTTCTGTGGTTCTCATGGGGAGGGGGGGGGGGGGAGGGGGGTTGGAGGTTACAGTCAGCTCTGACACTCTTCTTCCTGTGAAATGATTCTCTCGTAAGTTGTTTGCTTCCTCAATAATAACCTCTACGACAGTCGCGTTTCTTTTGACAACATGAAGTGTCACTCCTCCGTTCTTGTGTGATCATGCCACCCTTCTTAGGCCTCCAGTACACCTGGTAACCCCGCCTCGGGCTCCATCCATCACAACAGGCACTCTGCATTAACCTACCATTCTCCTGTCTGTATCTGTTACCAACTTTTCATCAATTTATTTATCCATTAGTGCCGCCTAATTCACAGTTGTATTGCAAGCTTTATAGTAACACTATGGGCGTATTTTCCGGCGTTCAATTTTTAGTGTTTACTAAAAGAATCTCTGGAAAGGTGCGGTAACAATGCCGAGGTGGTGGCACCATGGCACCTTTGGTGGTGTGAAGAGACAGGTGGCACAGCGACACCTGTGGGGGCTCTCACACCGTGCATCTCAACTGATAAACAGCAGAGCATCAGATGTCAATAAGAGCCCTCAGCACACCCCAGCCAGCACTCGCCAAGTGAGTCAGGACTCCACTGAACACGCTACATATTCAGCACATGATCGCACTGACAAATTAGTGACGTCATCTTCATATACCGACGTTTCTTCTAGCACACAGGTAACTAACCAGCTCATTCTCTCTCTCTCTAGTTAGCAATTGTCAAATTTTAGGTGGTTTTGCGTAACTAGACAGCTCGTTCTGTTAATTTGCCACTATGTATAAAATCTAACCTAACCAGAAACGTACAAACCCAATCAACCCACCGAACCTATATCACGCCGATGCATGGAAAACGGATATATGTGAGTTTTTACTTTTCATAGTAGATTGCACATGTAACGTTGATTATCATTACAAAACACAATCTATTGGTTGAAAGAGTAAGGTAGCGTGGGGAGACACCAAGCGTAGTGTAAGGTAGCGTAAGGAGACACCAAGCCTAGGGTAAGGCAGCGTAAGGAGACACCAAGCCTAGTGTAAGGTAGCGTAAGGAGACACCAAGCCTAGTGTAAGGTAGTGTGCCTTACCCAGCCACAGCACGTGAAAGGTGAACTCCATTGATTGTTTACAGTGAGGCGAGCGTGGGACCCGATGCCGCCGACGACGATGTTGTTGGTGGTGGCGATGGTGGTGCTTGACTCTGCTCAAGCCTTCCTCCCCACCAAGCTCAACCACTCCGACCCACAAGTGATCTCTCTCCTCTGTCCCGACGCCATGGTGGGCCTCACCTGGGACCATAAAGTAAGTCTTCCTGCCGTAAAATGTGCAAATTTATGTGTAGCATAATGTGTGCGGGTAAACTTGTGTTCTTAAGAATAACCTCTGTTCCTTGGGTGAGATTTGTGCCTCGTAACTTTGAGTAAAAGTCTTGACCGTCTTAATGTTCTCAGGCCATTACGAGAGAAGCCCTGAGAAGGGAGGTAAGACGGTTCTTCATGGAGAACCCTCCGGTAGAGGACCTCGACGCGTTCTACATCCCTGAGGACGCCTCCCTCACCCAGGTCTTCAGGGCCGTCTACGGTCCCAACTCCTCTCCGACCCGCTTCATCAAGGTAATGATCGCAGACACCTTGGCCTATCCTTACAACCTCCTTATCCACTTCTTACAATCTCCTTATCCTCTCCTTGAATACTGTGGATACATTTACTAATATAATAAGGGTATTATGAAAAAACGTAATTGGAGGTGAATAATTGGGAAAACTGTGCAATAATTTGGCCAAGAAGGCGTGAATTAATTCCAAACACAAATTGAATGCAAAATTCACCATAAAACTCGCATTTGGTTTTGGAATTGCCTTTTATAGCATTAACATTTTCTTAGTAATACAAGGAAAGTATTTACAAATGACAAAGTATACCCAATATTATGATGATGATTGTTTCATAACCGACCAAAACTACGATCAATGAACTAAGCTAAAACAAGAATATGGAGAGTCTAAGTTATTATTTTATAGTAAAAAATAATTCTTGTTCATATTCCGAAATGTTACTTTTTAAATATTGTCATTCTAACAGAATTAAGAGACGATATAAACTATTGTATTATTAATGGATGAATATAAAGTTTATTGGTAAGTAAAAATGATTATTTAAAGTTAAAAGAGGGTAGAAATAGACGATGGCTGAAGATGCCTTAAATGTTTAACTAAGTTTTTTATTTCGCATATTAACAACGTGGCTCCACATTACCGATAACCCCAGTAGCAAATAAGTAACATGTGAAGTAACATGTACGTATTAAGTAACATGTGTGTGTTATTTAACGTGTGTGTGAAGATGTGTAAAAGTATGGTAGCGTGTGTGTATGTGTGTGACTTCAGGCGGTGAACAACATAGCGTGGAGCAACGCCATGACGGAGGCGAGCGGACAGATGAGGTACAACGCTGCCCTCCACATGGACGGAGAGACCATCACCAGGGGCCACTACCTCCTGCAGAGTCGCTACCTCAACCTGGTGGCCGCCATCAACGTCGACCACGACTACTCTTATGGCAGACACCTCCTCGGCACCTCTCTTAACGCCATCCAGGTGAGGATAACCTACTCCTGCAGTAGTCACGTGTACACTCTACTCTCCCAGTCGTGCCAAGGAATGAAAGGGGAGACTGATTTGAATTCACTTGGTATACGATTGTTGCATATAAACTATTAATGATAAAATGAGGAGTTCAAAGAACGGTGCAAAAACTAGAGATGGAATAATGATAATTTTTAAAGTACTTTACCAAATAACTGATGAATAAAGGGAGATAAGGGAAGAGTGTTATTCAAAACTATTAACACAAAGGATAGTAATTATATCGTATATAATTAACCTCCTTCAAAATGTTACTCAAATGTTGCCCAAATGGTCACATTTCATCCACGCTTCGAATGTAGACATTCTCACAGGTACAGAAGGTGTGCAACCATGCTGTCCACTACGCCAGAGGCACCTATACTGCCTCTCAAATCATCACCTTCCACATACTCAAACGTCTTGAAAACACAGCAAAGTAGCCGTAATCACACCCAATTATCCTCCCGCCTGCAGGACTTCTACTCCCAGACGACATGGGTGGAGTTGGGGCGGACGGGAGTGGCCGAGGGGCTTGGCATTCCTGGTATGGACATCGGGGACGTTGCCGGACCGCTAGACGCCGTCTGCAGCGACTGTGGTAACGCTGTAGTAAGTAGGAACCCCTGTGCCGAGGGAGGGAGGGAGGTACTTGCAGCAGAAGGGTGCAGAAAGCTAGCAGGCCTGCAGCAAGGGACTGAGATAACTCGAGATAAGAAGGGGGGACCATTGCAGCAGGAAGGGGGGTGAGGCTCCTGCATGAAACGAGTAGAAAGTATATATTAGACTAATGAGGGTAGTAGTAGAGACGGAAAGAGCTCGAGTAGTGTGTGTAGAAATAGATATAATAGTGCCTCTCATTCTCCTGTTTAGATAGTAGTTTTCGTAACTATGTGCACCATAGTATAAACATTGACGTACGAAGCAATTACATAGTAGAATTTGGTACTATTCACTTTCTAGAGCCCGAAAAAAAAGTAAGCTAAACAATATTAAATATTCCTAGACCTAGTATAACATACTTGTGTACTATATTATGCCTAGGAAGGTTAGGTTAGTTTCTTTGCAATATCAATACAAAACCTTTTGCGGCATGTCCAAATTCAATATTACAGATTTCTGATTTATAGTTACGCTGTACGTCGGTATATATACTATGGTACATATCGTTACTACAAGTACTACCATAACAGGAAGATGGGCTGAATAGTAAAGTAAGTTGTAGAATACATAGGCACTAGAGTAACGTAGCAGTATACAGCGCTAGACCAATGTTGGTAGTGAAGGTAGTAGGTGCTTCATCAGTTCATTGGTGGCTTGTTATAAATACTATTCACAGTAAGAACATCTGCACTGGAGCACAAACTAACGTGAGAAAGCTAGCATTGTGTTCAAGCAGGCCAGTGTGCCAGCCAGGCGGCAAGCAGGCAGGCAGGCAAGCGAGCCAGCAGTTAGGCAGGCAGGCAAGCCAGCCAGCAGGCAGGTAAGCGAGCCAGCCAGCCGGCAGGCAGGTAAGCGAGCCAGCCAGCCGGCAGGCAGGCAAGCGAGCCAGCCAGCAGGCAGGCAAGCCAGCCAGCAAGAAAGCAGGCAATAGTGGAGATAAACAAGGTTGCAGACTACACATCTGCCAAACAGTAAAGAGGGCATATTTGCAGGGAGAGTGTCGCGACAACGTGGTCCCGGGCAGCCCCCTGAGCAGCGGCTACTTCGAGTACAGTGTCCCTGCAGCGCTGAGCTACATCGTCCACAAGCCCACCAACATCACTGGTAGGTGGTGACTTATGATGGCGGTGGTGTTGAGTGACTGGCGTTAGTATCTGTAGTGAGCGATTGTTATTTGCTGGTAGTTGCTTGTGGCGACGGGTGTAGATGTTTTGGTAGCTGGCTGTCGGAGGTGGTTGGGGGACGTTGTAAGAATAGTCGAGGAAGGAAGATAAGATAATGTATGTAATAATGATTAAAACTGATTTTAAAGATATTAAAGACTGACAAAGTTGCACCTGTTCATTCCCACTCGACGTCACCACCGGGAGCCAGGTCCACCAACCACACTGTTTGTGGGTTATGGCTAGAACCGGTTTGACTGGTTTGTGACGCTGCCGTTGTGCGTCTTTGTTCTGGAATGAGTAGTTGAGGTGAAACTGAGAGGCGAGAGTGAATGGTTATTATCCCGAGGTTTTTGGTGTCGTGTTAACAAGTAGCAAGTGTAGATGGTTGTAAGTAGTAGTGTTGTTTATGGTGCTGGTAGCAGAAGTTGTGTAATAGTATTAGTAACAGTAAGAGGACTCGGTAATGGTAATAGTGGTGGTATTAGACATTGTAATCGTCGTTGTGGCTGAAGAAATTGGCAAAAGTAATTGCTTTAACACAAATATTAGTATTAGTTTGATGAATTAAAAGTTAGTGAGAAAGTTGACTAATTTGTAACACTCAAAAGGCCAAAGTGTTGAGGAGAGGTCAGGTGTTAGAGTAACGCTGCGTGCCTTCGTCAGGCAAGTGCAGTCATGGAGGCTCTGTGGATGACTCGGCCACGAAGCAAGCCATCGGAGGCATCAACAAGGAGTCGTCCTCGCCCTGCTTCTCCCCACATCATTACCTCCACCAGCAGGCTGTGGACCTCGCCATAAAGGTCGGTCACCACTCTCCAACATCCTCCTTCATTCCAATACCAACTTGGTGCTGAGTATATATGACTTTCGTGGTTTATTTCCCTTCCTTTTCCAAGCTTCACAAAACCACCAACACACACACTGGTTTCGTAAGTTCCTCAGACCCGTCACCAGCCCCATAAAGGTCTCTGGCTCGAGCGCTCACTCGTTCTCCTTTTAATAATATTGACATTTGTTCTCCACGTCTTTTTCCCTTACCTGCAGGCAAGTCAATACTACTTGGGTTACCTGCGCAATGCCGTCGGCGACGACCAGTTCCGGCGCCTGCTGGACCTCTACCAGAACTCGGCCCTATCAATCGTCATTGATACCACAGGCTCCATGGCGTTCGAGATTTCTGCCGTGAAGACGGAAGCTCAACTTATAGTGGAGAGAACTGACCCCGAGCTCTACATCCTCGTGCCCTACAATGACCCCTGTGAGTATGGTGACCCGAGTGTGTCCAGACTCGTCTCTATTTCTAACATTAAATGTATTCTTGTTACAAAATTCTCATTTGTAACTCCAACATGAGCTAAGCGCTGACGTTCCTGGTGCCCGTGTCTCTTGTCTTGCAGCATATGGCCCGGTTACACTGACTGCGGACCCGGACGAATTCCTTGACGAATTGAAACTGTTGGATGCGTTTGGTGGGTGTTGCTGCGTGGAGGAGAAGTTCTGGCACGGGCTGCGGCTGGCTCTGGACAACACCCCGGACTACTCTAATATCTACTGCTTCACCGATGCTGGAGCCAATGACGCAGAGCTTATGGACGGAGTTATTGCCTTAGCCACATCTAAGCACTGCAAGGTAACATCACCACATCGGTAAGGGGTCTGGGACGCTACTTGGTAAGGGTCCGTGGTAAGGGTCTGGGACGCTACTTGGTAAGGGTCCGTGGTAAGGGATCTGGGACGCTACTTGGCAAGGGTCTGGGACGCTACTGGTAAGGGTACGGGACGCTACTTGGTAAGGGTCCGTGGTAAGGGGTCTGGGACGCTACTTGTTAAGGGTTTGGGACGCTACTTGTTAAGGGTTTGGGACGCTACTTGTTAAGGGTTTGGGACGCTACTTGGTAAGGGTCTGGGACGCTACTTGGTAAGGGTCCGTGGCAAGAGTCTGGGACGCTACTTGGCAAGGGTCTGGGACGCTACTTGGCAAGGGTCCGTGGTAAGGGGTCTGGGACGCTACTTGGTAAGGGTCCGGGACGCTACTTGGTAAGGGTCTGGGACGCTACTTGGTAAGGGTCCGTGGTAAGGGTCTGGGACGTTACTTGGTAAGGGTTTGGGACGCTACTTGGTAAGGGTCCGTGGTAAGGGTCTGGAACGCTACTTGGTAAGGGTTTGGGACGCTACATAAGGGTCTTTGACGCTACTTGGTAAGGGTCTGTGACGCTACTTGGTAAGGGTCTGTGACGCTACTTGGCAAGGGTTTGGGACGCTACTTGGTAAGGGTCTGGGACGCTACTTGGTAAGGGTCCGTGGTAAGGGATCTGGGATGCTACTTGGTAAGGGTTTGGGACGCTACTTGGTAAGGGTCCGTGGTATGGGGTCTGGGACGCTACTTGGGAAGGGTACGGGACGCTGCTTGGTAAGGGTCTGGGACGCTACTTGATAAGGGTCTGGGACGCTACTTGGTAAGGGTCCGTGGTAAGGGTGTGGGACGCTACTTGGTAAGGGTCTGGGACGCTACTTGGTAAGGGTCTGGGACGCTACTTGGTAAGGGTACGGGACGCTACTTGGTAAGGGTACGGGACGCTACTTGGTAAGGGTACGGGACGCTACTTGGTAAGGGTCCGTGGTAAGGGGTCTGGGACGCTACTTGGTAAGGGTCTGGGACGCTACCTGGTAAGGGTCTGGGACGCTACTTGATAAGGGTTTGGGTCGCTACTTGGTAAGGGTTTGGGACGCTACATAAGGGTCTGGGACGCTACTTGGTAAGGGTCTAGGACGCTACTTGGTAAGGGTCTGGGACGCTACTTGGTTAGGGTCTGGGACGCTACTTGGTAAGGGTCTGGGACGCTACTTGGTAAGGGTCTGGGACGCTACTTGGTAAGGGTTTGGGACGCTACTTGGTAAGGGTTTGGGACGCTACTTGGTAAGGGTTTGGGACGCTACTTGGTAAGGGTCTGGGACGCTACTTGGTAAGGGTCTGGGACGCTGCTTGGTAAGGGTCTGGGACGCTACTTGGTAAGGGTCTGGGACGCTACTTGGTAAGGGTCTGGGACGCTACTTGGTAAGGGTCTGGGACGCTACTTGGTAAGGGTACGGGACGCTACTTGGTAAGGTTACGGGACGCTACTTGGTAAGGGTCCGTGGTAAGGGTCTGGGACGCAACTTGGTAAGGGTCTGGGACGCTACTTGGTAAGGGTCCTTGGTAAGGGTCTGGGACGCTACTTGGTAAGGGTCCGTGGTAAGGGGTCTGGGACGCTACCTGGTAAGGGTCTGGGACGCTACTTGATAAGGGTTTGGGTCGCTACTTGGTAAGGGTTTGGGACGCTACATAAGGGTCTGGGACGCTACTTGGTAAGGGTCTAGGACGCTACTTGGTAAGGGTCTGGGACGCTACTTGGTTAGGGTCTGGGACGCTACTTGGTAAGGGTCCGTGGTAAGGGGTCTGGGACGCTACTTGGTAAGGGTCTGGGACGCTACTTGGTAAGGGTCTGGGACGCTACTTGGTAAGGGTCTGGGACGCTACTTGGTAAGGGTCTGGGACGCTGCTTGGTAAGGGTCTGGGACGCTACATGGTAAGGGTCTGGGACGCTACTTGGTAAGGGTCTGGGACGCTACTTGGTAAGGGTACGGGACGCTACTTGGTAAGGGTCCGCGGTAAGGGTACGGGACGCTACTTGGTAAGGGTACGGGACGCTACTTGGTAAGGGTACGGGACGCTACTTGATAAGGGTTTGGGACGCTACTTGGTAAGGGTTTGGGACGCTACATAAGGGTCTGGGACGCTACTTGATTAGGGTCTGGGACGCTACTTGATTAGGGTCTGGGACGCTACTTGGTAAGGGTACGGGACGCTACTGGGTAAGGGTACGGGACGCTACTTGGTAAGGGTTTGGGACGCTACTTGATAAGGGTCTGGGACGCTACTTGGTAAGGGTCTGGGACGCTACTTGGTAAGGGTCTGGGACGCTACTTGGTAAGGGTACGGGACGCTACTTGGTAAGGGTCCGTGGTAAGGGTCTGGGACGCTACTTGGTAAGGGTACGGGACGCTACTTGGTAAGGGTTTGGGACGCTACATAAGGGTCTGGGACGCTACTTGGTAAGGGTCTGGGACGCTACTTGGTAAGGGTTTGGGACGCTACTTGGTAAGGGTTTGGGACGCTACTTGGTAAGGGTTTGGGACGCTACTTGGTAAGGGTCTGGGACGCTACTTGGTAAGGGTCTGGGACGCTACTTGGTAAGGGTCTGGGACGCTACTGGGTAAGGGTCTGGGACGCTACTTGGTAAGGGTACGGGACGCTACTTGGTAAGGGTCCGTGGTAAGGGTCTGGGACGCTACTTGGTAAGGGTCCGTGGTAAGGGTCTGGGACGCTACTTGGCAAGGGTCCGTGGTAAGGGTCTGGGACGCTACTTGGTAAGGGTCTGGGACGCTACTTGGTAAGGGTACGGGACGCTACTTGGTAAGGGTCTGGGACGCTACTTGGTAAGGGTCTGGGACGCTACTTGGTAAGGGTCTGGGACGCTACTTGGTAAGGGTCTGGGACGCTACTTGGTAAGGGTCTGGGACGCTACTTGGCAAGGGTCTGGGACGCTACTTGGTAAGGGTACGGGACGCTACTTGGTAAGGGTCTGGGACGCTACTTGGTAAGGGTCTGGGACGCTACTTGGTAAGGGTACGGGACGCTACTTGGTAAGGGGTCTGGGACGCTACTTGGTAAGGGTCTGGGACGCTACTTGGTAAGGGTACGGGACGCTACTTGGTAAGGGGTCTGGGACGCTACTTGGTAAGGGTCCGTGGTAAGGGTCTGGGACGCTACTTGGTAAGGGTCTGGGACGCTACTTGGCAAGGGTCTGGGACGCTACTTGGTAAGGGTACGGGACACTACTTGGTAAGGGTTTGGGACGCTACTTGATAAGGGTTTCGGACGCTACTTGGCAAGGGTCTGGGACGCTACTTGGTAAGGGTCTGGGACGCTACTTGGTAAGGGTCTGGGACGCTACTTGGTAAGGGTCTGGGACGCTACTTGGTAAGGGTCTGGGACGCTACTTGGTAAGGGTACGGGACGCTACTTGGCAAGGGTCTGGGACGCTACTTGGTAAGGGTACGGGACGCTACTTGGCAAGGGTCTGGGACGCTACTTGGTAAGGGTACGGGACGCTACTTGGTAAGGGTTTGGGACGCTACTTGGTAAGGGTCTGGGACGCTACTTGGTAAGGGTCCGTGGCAAGAGTCTGGGACGCTACTTGGCAAGGGTCTGGGACGCTACTTGGCAAGGGTCCGTGGTAAGGGGTCTGGGACGCTACTTGGTAAGGGTCCGGGACGCTACTTGGTAAGGGTCTGGGACGCTACTTGGTAAGGGTCCGTGGTAAGGGTCTGGGACGTTACTTGGTAAGGGTTTGGGACGCTACTTGGTAAGGGTCCGTGGTAAGGGTCTGGAACGCTACTTGGTAAGGGTTTGGGACGCTACATAAGGGTCTTTGACGCTACTTGGTAAGGGTCTGTGACGCTACTTGGTAAGGGTCTGTGACGCTACTTGGCAAGGGTTTGGGACGCTACTTGGTAAGGGTCTGGGACGCTACTTGGTAAGGGTCCGTGGTAAGGGATCTGGGACGCTACTTGGTAAGGGTTTGGGACGCTACTTGGTAAGGGTCCGTGGTATGGGGTCTGGGACGCTACTTGGGAAGGGTACGGGACGCTGCTTGGTAAGGGACTGGGACGCTACTTGATAAGGGTCTGGGACGCTACTTGGTAAGGGTCCGTGGTAAGGGTGTGGGACGCTACTTGGTAAGGGTCTGGGACGCTACTTGGTAAGGGTACGGGACGCTACTTGGTAAGGGTACGGGACGCTACTTGGTAAGGGTACGGGACGCTACTTGGTAAGGGTCCGTGGTAAGGGGTCTGGGACGCTACTTGGTAAGGGTCTGGGACGCTACCTGGTAAGGGTCTGGGACGCTACTTGATAAGGGTTTGGGTCGCTACTTGGTAAGGGTTTGGGACGCTACATAAGGGTCTGGGACGCTACTTGGTAAGGGTCTAGGACGCTACTTGGTAAGGGTCTGGGACGCTACTTGGTTAGGGTCTGGGACGCTACTTGGTAAGGGTCTGGGACGCTACTTGGTAAGGGTCTGGGACGCTACTTGGTAAGGGTCTGGGACGCTGCTTGGTAAGGGTCTGGGACGCTACTTGGTAAGGGTTTGGGACGCTACTTGGTAAGGGTTTGGGACGCTACTTGGTAAGGGTCTGGGACGCTACTTGGTAAGGGTCTGGGACGCTGCTTGGTAAGGGTCTGGGACGCTGCTTGGTAAGGGTCTGGGACGCTACATGGTAAGGGTCTGGGACGCTACTTGGTAAGGGTCTGGGACGCTACTTGGTAAGGGTCTGGGACGCTACTTGGTAAGGGTACGGGACGCTACTTGGTAAGGTTACGGGACGCTACTTGGTAAGGGTCCGTGGTAAGGGTCTGGGACGCTACTTGGTAAGGGTCCGTGGTAAGGGGTCTGGGACGCTACCTGGTAAGGGTCTGGGACGCTACTTGATAAGGGTTTGGGTCGCTACTTGGTAAGGGTTTGGGACGCTACATAAGGGTCTGGGACGCTACTTGGTAAGGGTCTAGGACGCTACTTGGTAAGGGTCTGGGACGCTACTTGGTTAGGGTCTGGGACGCTACTTGGTAAGGGTCCGTGGTAAGGGGTCTGGGACGCTACTTGGTAAGGGTCTGGGACGCTACTTGGTAAGGGTCTGGGACGCTACTTGGTAAGGGTCTGGGACGCTGCTTGGTAAGGGTCTGGGACGCTACATGGTAAGGGTCTGGGACGCTACTTGGTAAGGGTCTGGGACGCTACTTGGTAAGGGTACGGGACGCTACTTGGTAAGGGTCCGTGGTAAGGGTCTGGGACGCTACTTGGTAAGGGTACGGGACGCTACTTGGTAAGGGTACGGGACGCTACTTGATAAGGGTTTGGGACGCTACTTGGTAAGGGTTTGGGACGCTACATAAGGGTCTGGGACGCTACTTGATTAGGGTCTGGGACGCTACTTGATTAGGGTCTGGGACGCTACTTGATTAGGGTCTGGGACGCTACTTGGTAAGGGTACGGGACGCTACTGGGTAAGGGTACGGGACGCTACTTGGTAAGGGTTTGGGACGCTACTTGATAAGGGTCTGGGACGCTACTTGGTAAGGGTCTGGGACGCTACTTGGTAAGGGTCTGGGACGCTACTTGGTAAGGGTACGGGACGCTACTTGGTAAGGGTCCGTGGTAAGGGTCTGGGACGCTACTTGGTAAGGGTACGGGACGCTACTTGGTAAGGGTCTGGGACGCTACTTGGTAAGGGTCCGTGGTAAGGGTCTGGGACGCTACTTGGTAAGGGTCTGGGACGCTACTTGGTAAGGGTTTGGGACGCTACTTGGTAAGGGTTTGGGACGCTACTTGGTAAGGGTCTGGGACGCTACTTGGTAAGGGTCTGGGACGCTACTTGGTAAGGGTCTGGGACGCTACTTGGTAAGGGTCTGGGACGCTACTGGGTAAGGGTCTGGGACGCTACTTGGTAAGGGTACGGGACGCTACTTGGTAAGGGTCCGTGGTAAGGGTCTGGGACGCTACTTGGTAAGGGTCCGTGGTAAGGGTCTGGGACGCTACTTGGCAAGGGTCCGTGGTAAGGGTCTGGGACGCTACTTGGTAAGGGTCTGGGACGCTACTTGGTAAGGGTCTGGGACGCTACTTGGTAAGGGTCTGGGACGCTACTTGGTAAGGGTCTGGGACGCTACTTGGTAAGGGTCTGGGACGCTACTTGGTAAGGGTCTGGGACGCTACTTGGCAAGGGTCTGGGACGCTACTTGGTAAGGGTACGGGACGCTACTTGGTAAGGGTCTGGGACGCTACTTGGTAAGGGTCTGGGACGCTACTTGGTACGGGACGCTACTTGGTAAGGGGTCTGGGACGCTACTTGGTAAGGGTCTGGGACGCTACTTGGTAAGGGTACGGGACGCTACTTGGTAAGGGGTCTGGGACGCTACTTGGTAAGGGTCCGTGGTAAGGGTCTGGGACGCTACTTGGTAAGGGTCTGGGACGCTACTTGGTAAGGGTCTGGGACGCTACTTGGCAAGGGTCTGGGACGCTACTTGGTAAGGGTACGGGACACTACTTGGTAAGGGTTTGGGACGCTACTTGATAAGGGTTTCGGACGCTACTTGGCAAGGGTCTGGGACGCTACTTGGTAAGGGTCTGGGACGCTACTTGGTAAGGGTCTGGGACGCTACTTGGTAAGGGTCTGGGACGCTACTTGGTAAGGGTCTGGGACGCTACTTGGTAAGGGTCTGGGACGCTACTTGGTAAGGGTACGGGACGCTACTTGGTAAGGGTTTGGGACGCTACTTGGTAAGGGTCCGTGGTAAGGGTCTGGGACGCTACTTGGTAAGGGTCTGGGACGCTACTTGGTAAGGGTCCGTGGTAAGGGTCTGGAACGCTACTTGGTAAGGGTCTGGGACGGTACTTGGTAAGGGTCCGTGGTAAGGGGTCTGGGACGCTACTTGGTAGGGGTCTGGGACGCTACTTGGTAAGGGTCTGGGACGCTGCTTGGTAAGGGTCTGGGACGCTACTTGGTAAGGGTCTGGGACGCTACTTGGTAAGGGTCTGGGACGCTACTTGGTAAGGGTTTGGGACGCTACTTGGTAAGGGTCCGTGGTAAGGGGTCTGGGACGCTACTTGGTAAGGGTCCGTGGTAAGGGGTCTGGGACGCTACTTGGTAAGGGTCCGTGGTAAGGGGTCTGGGACGCTACTTGGTAAGGGTCCGTGGTAAGGGGTCTGGGACGCTACTTGGTAAGGTTCCGGGACGCTTCATGGTAAGGGTCCGTGGTAAGGGTCTAGGACGCTACTTGGTAAGGGTCTGGGACGCTACATGGTAAGGGTCCGTGGTAAGGGGTCTAGGACGCTACTTGGTAAGGGTCCGGGACGCTACTTGGTAAGGGTCTGGGACGGTACTTGGTAAGGGTCCGTGGTAAGGGGTCTGGGACGCTACTTGGTAAGGGTCCGGGACGCTACTTGGTAAGGGTCTGGGACGCTACTTGGTAAGGGTCTGGGACGCTACTTGGTAAGGGTACGTGGTAAGGGTCTGGGACGTACTTGGTAAGGGTCTGGGACGCTACTTGGTAAGGGTACGTGGTAAGGGTCTGGGACGCTACTTGGTAAGGGTCTGGGACGCTACTTGGTAAGGGTACGTGGTAAGGGTCTGTGACGCTACTTGGTAAGGGTACGTGGTAAGGGTCTGGGACGCTACTTGGTAAGGGTACGTGGTAAGGGTCTGGGACGCTACTTGGTAAGGGTACGTGGTAAGGGTCTGGGACGCTACTTGGTAAGGGTACGTGGTAAGGGTCTGTGACGCTACTTGGTAAGGGTACGTGGTAAGGGTCTGGGACGCTACTTGGTAAGGGTACGTGGTAAGGGTCTGGGACGCTACTTGGTAAGGGTACGTGGTAAGGGTCTGGGACGCTACTTGGTAAGGGTACGTGGTAAGGGTCTGGGACGCTACTTGGTAAGGGTCCGTGGTAAGGGTCTGGGACGCTACTTGGTAAGGGTACGTGGTAAGGGTCTGGGACGCTACTTGGTAAGGGTCCGTGGTAAGGGTCTGGGACGCTACTTGGTAAGGGTACGTGGTAAGGGCCTGGGACGCTACTTGGTAAGGGTCCGGGACGCTACTTGGTAAGGGTCCGGGACGCTACTTGGTAAGGGTCCGGGACGCTACTTGGTAAGGGTCCGGGACGCTACTTGGTAAGGGGTCTGGGACGCTACTTGGTAAGGGTCTGGGACGCTACTTGGTAAGGGTCCGGGACGCTACTTGGTAAGGGTCTGGGACCCTACTTGGTAAGGGTCCGGGACGCTACTTGGTAAGGGTCCGGGACGCTACTTGGTAAGGGTCCGGGACGCTACTTGGTAAGGGTCTGGGACGCTACTTGGTAAGGGTCTGGGACGCTACTTGGTAAGGGTCCGGGACGCTACTTGGTAAGGGTCCGGGACGCTACTTGGTAAGGGTTTGGGACGCTACTTGGTAAGGGTCTGGGACGCTACTTGGTAAGGGTACGTGGTAAGGGTCTGGGACGCTACTTGGTAAGGGTCCGGGACGGATTGAAGCAAAGTCAATTTCATCATATTTCTTGTTGGGTTATTTATCTCCAACATTCTTGTGACTTACTCTACATTATACAAATGTGAGGCCTGGAGGGTTGCCGCGTTTACCCGAATTTACCCGAGAGTCGCCAACACTAGTAGCCTAGACGAGGATAGGAAGCCAGCGGCTTGTCGAAATCCCCCCCCCCCCTTCTTGGCTTGATAATCTTTTCTAGTTGGATTTTGAAATTGAACAGTCTTTTGGCATTTACGGCTTCGGCGAGTAGGCGGTTCCATGGATTTATAACCCTGTGAGTGAAAAAGCATCTCCTGTCCTCAGGCCTACATTGTGGCTTGTCTAGCTTGAAACGCTTGCTCCTTGTTTTTTTACCGTTACATTTGACCTTCAGATAAAATTTTCCTGATAAACATCCACCAAATTGTTTAGTGTTTTAAGTTTTGATGAGATCCTGGTATCATGCCTGGTTTGCAGTGTTAACCCTGTGGCCCTCGACCGTTCTTGGTGCGAGAGATAAAGAACTTATGAGTCCACATAACAATATAATCCTTGACATGTTCCGAAAGTGACTTAAACCCTTGACTGACTCCCCAGATAACCATTATATACAGCTACAATAACGGATCGAGAGCAGAGGAAGGGTCGCTGGGCTCCTGCAACGGGGACTACGTCTTCTCGGAGGTGGCGGAGTACGAGTACCTGGCAGCCATCACCGGAGGGGCCTTTATCGAGATCAACAAGTTCGACGTGGACGAAATTTTGGGGATTATGCAGGATGGCGTTGAGGAAAGTCAGGTGAGAAGCGAGGATGGAAGAGACAAAGTTCATGGTAAAATAGAGAGAGAGCGAGGGAGGGAGGTAAAATACGGGGAGAGACAGACAGACAGAGAAGTGTATCAAGCAAGATGAGTAGAGAGAGAAGATATGTCAAGACAGATGCGTTGAGAGATGCAAAGATAGATTTTCAATGACAGATAGAAATACAGAAATGTACAAGTCTCCACAGATGAAGAAGAAATGTTAAGGTATTCAAATGTGGACATAAACTAGGATGGTGAATACAATCTGCTGGGAAGATTGTAGAGTAGTTATTACTAGGGGCGCATCCATTACCCATCACCAGGGTAATGGTTTACCCTGCATATGTATAAAAGTCTTGTATATATAAGTAACTTGTGTATATATAAAAAAAAAATACTGTAATACCCTTATTTTCTGGCGTGGACAGGCGAGTCTGAGCATGCGCAGCAGCGTACGGGGGCTGCAGGTGGTTCCCTTCCCTGTCGACGACTCCGTCAGTAACTTCACTGTCACAATCTCAGGCGACGTCACCGTTGCCGTGCTCTCACATACGTCTGGTGAGTGGGTGGTGTTCTATGTTCCGGAATAAATCAATATATAAATAAATAAATATTTGGTTCTCGTGTTTTCCTGGCGAACCTGCATTGATCGATGTTATATTCAGCAGGTTGGCAGAGTGGTTATCGTTCTGTAATCCAAGGGCTCTATTCCTTGTTAGATTCCTAATGATGGAAAATGTTCTATTTTTTGAAGATAAAGTAAAGCTCCGGTGGCTTGCGGACCGGAGTATGGTCCCAGCCACCCGAAGAAATGATGCTACTGTATTTCAAGTTCATAAATTATTTGAAAGATGTTTCACACAGGAGTAACTTTTGACCTGACCAACGAGGAGGAGCTGGAGGCCACTACTGGGGTTCACGTGGTCTCTCACACAAACGAACTTAAATCCATTACGTTTTCCAACCAGTCCATCGGCCAGTGGACTCTGGAGGTAAGCCATTTTTAGGCGATGAGCTAAAATATGTATAGCTCCTATATAAGAAGCAATCTTAGTAAACACGCCAGTTATTGCCGCACTATGCCATAAGAGACTTGAGAAACTATATTATCATCTTCAGATTTGCCTTAGACGTTTACAGCATTGCTAAAGAAATAATAATTCTCCATCTCCTCCTAGGATTTATTTGCCATAATTTCAAAAGTTAAGTATGTTAAAGGTAATGAATAGTCTCGCCTCGACAGGCGGATGGAGGTACGACAGACTACAGCCTGGCAATCAGCGGTTCCTCGACACTCTCCTTCCTGTCAGAGTTCTGTGACCTGGTGACTGAACCGCCCAGGCCCACATACCGTCTGATCATGGGCCAGCCTATCACTGGTAGGTGTTCGGGTCCGCCTCGGGTTACTTGGTCATGAGAACACTGCTTCTTGTATAATGGTGTGCTCCTACATGTCAGAGGAATAAGGTTTGCAAAGAACCTGCGACCAACTGCTAGGTAGCCTATTATAGTGTCGTCGCTGCTAGGTAGTCTACTACAGCGTCACTGCTAGAAGGGCTACTATAGTGTTACTGCTAGGAAGCCTACTATAGTGCTGACCAAACCACACACTACAAGGTCAAGGGATCGACTTGACACAATCGACTTGAGATTGGTCCAGGGCTGACCGAAACGACGTCGTCCCTTCACCTTCTAGTGTGTGGTCTGGTCAACATACTTCAGTCACGTTATTGTGACTCATCGTCTGCATACTATAGTGTTACTGCTAGGAGGGCTACTATAGTGTCACTGGTATGAAGCTATAGTAGGCTACCCAACAGTGAAGCTAGTGCCAATTGAGCTAGCACTTGGTTTCAAAAATAGACTCCATAAATCTATAATTGACAATAATTGGACTGGCCCCGCAAAGGCCAATTTCACTGTTTTTGTTCTTTGTAACAATTCATGTTAAGTGGTATTTATTGATCTTTAAGACCAAATCAATACATTTCCTTGACATATTTCTTTTTTCTTTTTTGCCAATCATAACCTGATTTATGATGGAGTACAGTATATGGCATTACCTGACTCGCCTCCTTTCATGATGTGTGTACCTGTTGTGTTGTAGTCGAGGCGCTGTATTGACAGGCGTGGCATACTACATCGAGGTGTTGTATTGACAGGTGTGGCATACTACATCGAGGTGACGCTGGTGGGATACCTAGAGTCTCTGGTCAGCAGTGTCACATCCCTACAGCTCATAGATGAGGTATGCATGGCTCTTCTCCTTCTTCCTCTTAATTTTTGTTACGTTCCTGATATATAATGTATTCTTGCAGTCTGAATTATTATTTTAATTATCATTTATAACCTTCTTAATTTAAGATTTTTAACAGTAAACTTTCATTATTTCTATTTCTATTCAACACATTAGGTAATAATTCTCAATTTGCGTTTTCTCAAACAAAAAATAAAAGGGCATATCAGTAAACCTCCTGGCCCATGCGAGGCAGGAACCTACCCATCACCCCATTTTTAGACTTGCCAAGTTATTTACCTCAGTGATGATAACTGGCAGGGGTTTCACAGGTTACCGATGAAACCTGTGAAACAGACTACCACCGATGCAATATTTACAAATATAATCATTAAATGTATTTATTTAAGGAAAACTCCATGTGTTTATGCCTTTCATCCATTGGTATACCTCATTCATATCACCATAATGCCCTGCCCCACTCTGTATGCTCTGTTCCTCTTGATTCTGTATAATTAACAAATTAATAACTATGGGCTCAGCCCTGAGCATTTCATCTCCACCAACTTAAATGGGGGGGGCCCACATCCCCTTAAATCTTGCGTAGTACTCCAACACATTATATGACGTGATGCGCAGTTGACTGGAACAACGTCCAACACGTAATATGACGTGATGCGCACTTTAAGGGTTAAAGGGAAGAATTGGGGGGGCTAACTCCAACCCTCCTATGACAGTCTTACAACACCCATTTTCAACCTACGAAGTTTAATAAGATTAGGCCCAAGTGTCTATCCTCTAACCTTGGATAGACACAAATCTTCTTTATTAGATACTGTATTGATCTGAGTTGGTTTCCTCTAGGCTGGAGGATTGTTCTCGACAATGGAGTATGCCGAGGACGTGGATGAACATTTTTACATTCTCAGTGAAAAACTCCCGGCTGTGCCTTTCTTCGTCCAGGTGAATGGCTTCCTTCAAACTGGTATGTAGATTGAACTTTATTACAAATTAATACAAATATATAATACTGTATATAGTATGTGTAATATATATATAATATTGCTTTTAGCTTTCATTCAGAAATACTGTAAATTTCTGCATATAAAAGCTAGATATTTTAATCAATTATCAGTTATCTGATGAAGAAATCTTATAGCAGACAATATTACCTGATTTATCTGATTTTACCCGAGGGCTACAAACCCTAGTGGCCTAAATGAGGACGGGAAGTCGGCGACTTGTCGAAGTTCCCCTCATTTGCCTTGATCTTTTCCAGGTATATTTTGAAATTCGGCACAGTTTTGGCAGTTGCGACTTCGGCGAGTAGGCGATTACATATGTTAATAACCCTGTGGTTGAAAAACCATCTTCTGTTCTCAGTCCTACATTGTGGCTTGTTGGGCTTGAAACCATTGGTCCTTGTTTGTTACAAGAGACCTTCTGAAGAAAATTTTGGAACCCAACATCCTCGAACTTGTTCAGTATTTTTAAGTTTCAATGATATCTGCCCTGTCATGCCTGGTTTGCAGTGTTAGCTCTGTGCCCTTGAAGCAGTCCTGATATGAGATGATTTGGCTCTGGAATGACTTGCTGACTGGTGTTGTACCTTCTCCAGAGCAGCTGTCCTCCTGAAAATGAGAACTCCATGCTTGGATACAGTAATCTAAGTGGCGGCATACCAGAGATTTATACAGTTGAACCATTACCTTCTTTTCCTCAGTCAAATGTACTTGTATCCCAAAAGTTTGGTTAGCTTTTCTAACTGCTGCACCCACCTGTTGTGTAACTTTTAATGAGTGGTGGATCTTGACTTAAGGTCCCTTTCTTCATCAATCTGCTATAATGCTATTAATTTGGTAGTCCTGGCGTGGGTTATGTCCCACTTGCAAGGTCATACATTTGTCGATATTTAAAAGCATTTGCCAGTCTTCTGACCATTTGTAGAGTTTATGTAGATATCTTTGTAAGGCTTCAATATCATCATTTCCCACTTCACCATAAATCTGTGTCGTCTACAAATTTGATGATGTGGTTTGTAATATTCTCGCTTGTCAATGTTGTAAATGACAAAAAGGGTAGGTCACAAAAATGGATCCTTGTGGCACCCTACGTATGACATTTTCCATTCTGATTCACACAATCTTAACAATCGTAATCATAACAAAACCCATATACTGTACAGTATAATCATAACAAACCTGATAATGAAATTCATTTATTGTTAAGAATGAAGTTAATGTGAACAAGGAGCTTGTTATTTTGTTTACAATTTGAGTATATATAGAGACATTTAAACTACTTTTAAAATGACAGTAGCGTTCATACCTTTTTGTTTTTAAACTTTGAACAGAAAAGGTAATTATTAACCATTATATTTCTATACTGCTGTATTTGGAGTGTTGTATGATTTCTTAGGACACGAAAATAGGTAAAAAAAATTGCCGTGTAACTTATTCCTGGCAATAATTACCTCTATTTATAACTTAAGTTTTAAGTTCCTATTTTAGCACATTCTTATTCCATAATCACATGAATCATAAGCAATGAAAAATACCACCTTTTCAATTTTCAAACTTAAATTTTACACAAACACCTTGAACTGTGATATTATGTCACTCATTGCTCCACACACACACACACTCTACTCACTGAAAGTCATAACCTATCCTTCATCTTTATTACCTCATTGCTGCTCTTATAATCCTTGTTCCATTTTACTTGGCATCCTCACTTCCTTTCTTTTATCTCTCATAGGTGAAATACATTGAGCTTCATTACAAATGTTCACCACCTTCAGCTTCTCAGATTCCTCTTTTTATTCTTCTAACTTTCCAGCCATATGAGCCTATCTTTTTCTGAGGCCTGGGCAGGTGCGGGTTTCTACTTCCAAGGTCAAATTTTATTTTCATTGCCGAGGAAATTTTGGAAAAAGTGTCCCAATCCCAATTGGCATTAGATTATGTTGATATTAAAGAGATAATAATGTTTGGTTTTGTAGCAAATTAAAATTTGTAAGGCAGTTATAGACAAGGTATAGAGAGTATTGTACAGCATTTCATATTTAACTTTACTGATGAAAAGATGTTAATTTTATGAAAAAAGGCAGAACAAATTAAATGTGCTGGGATAGTCGACCATATGCTTTACCATAAAAGGAATTAAATAATCAGCCAGACTTAATATTCCGTATTTGCCAAGAAAAAAGTAAGTCTCCTTAGTACGAAGTCAGCAGGCTGCATTTTGCACTGCGAGAGTAGTGCCAACTGCTGTGATCACCTTGTTGTGAACATTCTTGCTTTGAACATGTACAATACTTGAAGCACTCACAAACAGGAGGAAACCTAATCATTTAATGACGGTCTGAGGAAGGGAGCGAGTTACTGTGGTGTTGAAACATTCTTCATACACCTTCATGAGATCTACTTCACACACCGAGTACAACTTTAGTGTACTCTGCTCTTCCAACTTGGAAATTATGATTAACCTGTTTTTGTAAAAGTCTGTATTAAACTAACACTGTTTTAATTAATAAGGAGATTTTTGCTTATGACTCCATAATATTGTTGAAAAGCTGTTATATTTTGTCAAACTCTACTTCACTATTATTTACTATTTTTGTATTATCCAGGCACAGGGGAGCTGTTCTGCAGCTGGAATTCTTCTAACCAAGTCATTCTTTTTTGTATATTTTCATATTTCCATTCTTTACTTTATTAAGATTTTAATAATCTGATACATGTGACATTTTTTGTCTTCATTTCAACATGAAGTAACGCATGTAAACTTAACTGAAAGAAACCCACAATGTCTGAGCTGACTGTAATGCCATAAACTAACACATGCTTATGTATGGTGGCTCCTTGAACAGGTACACCCTTCAGTCGGATCTCCCCATCAATGATACTGGCAGTGAATTGTGCTGTGGAGCTTCTGTTGGAAACATCAGAGATGTCTGCCCGTGCTGGGGAGCAAGCCACAGCCTATTTCTCGGTTAAAAACTTTGGTCCTGAAGCCACCTTTAACTACTTTGCTACTGATGAGTTGCAATACGTTTCAAGTTGGAGCCCAGTGAAGTGAGTATTGTAAACCTCTAAATAATATTTTGGTTTGCCTGGAACCCTTATTAAACTTAAAAGATGTATGTATCAGATGCCTTGGCAACTCTTGACTTATGACAGTTCTTTTTATCATAGTTTCTTTAGTATGACTCATTATTTACTTCCCTTGCAGGTCAACTATACCCTCTATGGGGTCTGACACCATCACAGTACTGTTCGATGTGCCTTCATCTGCCATCGCAGGCACAGTGAGCACAGTTACTGTAACTGCCAGCTCAGAACTGCAAGAAAATGTCAACACTGCCATAGCCTACTTCCTTGTTCTCCCTGATGTATGTACTGGTATTGTATATGTATTAAGAACAGTGTTTGGTTAAATGTGGTTAAATGTACCTGCATGTGTGTGCACAGTGGTCATGTGCCCCCCCCCCCTCCCTCTGTATTTGTTTTGAAATAAGCCTGCATGTTCTCGGTGTGTGCGCGCATTAGTTTTTATCAAGGGAGCGTTAATGTGTAAATCTCATTCGTTGTATTTTGGTATGTAGGTTTTACTTTTTCATTCTGTAGCTGTTTACCATAACTGTTGCATAAATAGAATCTGCAATTATTTTATTAGGTAACATTGAAGTCTCTTAATTTTTTTTTCATTCCATGCTTTCCTATGCAAGTTCTTTTTGAAGATGTTAAGATTTTTTAAAAAGTTTAGCTTTAGAAGATCCAGGTCATGAATAAATTAGCATGAGCATTTGGCTTGAGTGAGTGGGCTCATGCTTATCTCAGACTTTTATTATTAAAATACTGTAAGAGAACAATTACTGTGAAAGAGTATTTCACAGTAATACTGTACACTTTCTTAATAATAATAAGGGGTACATCTATAATGTATATCTGTCATTTGACTACCACTCTTCTGTGGTGTCAGTGATTGAATTACAACAAGGTCTGTGGTCTTCTGGCCAGACGATAGATGTACTAAGGTTGTCCCATTCTAAGTTGTCTCAAGTCTAGGGATTTGAGACAATTTCCATTTGTCCCATTCTAAGGTTCTCAGATCTAAGGATTTGCAATGTGTTCCCGTAATGTGGTTCATCCACTTGGATTCGTCAGTACAAGAGGCCTTGGTTCTTGCAGGTCTGCGTTCAATCCCTGATGGGCCCAAGTGGTTGGGCACTGTTACTTCCCTACATTCTATCCCAGTTCCTTGTCCTCGTGCCTTCCAAGTGCTATTAGTCATACTAGCATAGTGCTTTTTCCTAATAATTACCATACTTATTGTACAGCAGTGGAGCCCAATGTCTTACGGTTTGACTCTTCCCATTTGATAGTCATGCCGAGATATGTGAACCTAACTCAATAGTTAAACACCGGATGTATTGTTTATACCTTACAAGATATACGGTATTATTAATCAGTATATTAAGAGGAACCTGTCTTGTTTGTATGGAAATCCATTAACCATTACCATTAAAAATACCATTAACTTGCTGAAGTATTATACATTTACTGTACAGTATTATCCAGTCTGACTTAACTATTGTGTGCAGCACCTTGACAGTGAAGCGCCAACGTGTATCAGCAACAGTGAGCCATCCTGCGCCGACTACAGCACCCCCGGCTCCTGCAGCGATGGCTCTTGGAGCGTTACAGGCATCATGCAGGACACCATATCAGGTCGGTCATAAGTCGGTCATAATCATTTGCACGGAAATCCGGCTATTTGCCATACCACTTTGGACATCCGGCATGATATATTAGGATTTGCACATAATGCATCCAAAAGTGGTAGTGGCCTGACCATTTGCATGATCACACTATTCTTGGCTATCCTTACACAATCTAGCGTCACAGAAATCCCATTATCGTGATACTGTATGTCGATGAGAAAATCCACAGGAGCCATGATGAGGATTCTAACCTATGCTCTGGGTGTTCCCAGATACACTGTAGTCGACTACACCATGACATAGTCAAAAGAATTGCAACCTGGGATGCTTTTGCACCCTCGAGGATTCTAGGAACACCCAGTGCATAGGTTCGAATCCTCATCACGGCTCCTGTGGATTTTCACATAATCTAGCATGTCGTACAAATTTTATCAGTCGCCGACTATTGATAGTAGAATTGTGTAGATAACTATCCTGATCAGCACTGCTGTGTGTGCAAGTTATGGAGTTGTTATTCAGTGACTGCTGTTGGAAAAAGTTTCCAAGCAACATTATATACAGTACAGTATTATATTTCACACAATATGGATCTTAATTAATTAATAACCGTTATTCCTGTGCCAACAGTGCACTATAACTAGTTAAAGAGCTTGACCCTATGACAAAATTTTGAGATCTAATCTCGGCTAGCAACTATTTTTGGATATGCTTCTCATCTTGCTGCATTGAATGTACAAACATTATGACAAATTTAGTTGGATCATAAAATGTCAATATTCCATTTTTATATCAGAATGCATGTTAGAAAACAGACCAACTTAATTTTGGCATATTTAATTGTAAAATGCAACCGATGTTGCATTTTATGCTTCAGAAATTTGTTGCACTCGATCACGTGCAGCTTTAGTATGTGTTTGTTTTATTTCCAACAGGTCTAAGCATTATCTACTCTCGACCAGAGAATTATTTAACAGTAGATGACTTCTCCGTGGGGACAACTCTGCCTATCGCTGTCAATTTTAGTTCCTCTTGCTGTACCAGGGATGTGCAGATCATCGGGCGAGACCAGCAGGGCAACATCGGCGTATGTCACTGGAATCTGGGAGCACTCCATGGTAAGATATTATATCATTTAAGGCACTGCCAACCTCATACTAAGAAAAGTCTTAAGGTAGTCTGTCTTAGCTGATACATCCCTCCAGGGTGGAAAGTTAGGAGACTAATGCCCAGTACCTTGAGTAGTTGTTGTAATACTTAACTACTTTATCTTTTTAAAGTTAAGGTTGGGTTTGCCAAAGGAATAATTTACTGTACAGTATCTGCTAATTTTTGTTAACTAGTTTCTGTAGTTTATAATTTAGACCATGCTCATTATGTGAGCAGTAGAGAAAATGTATGATGCACATTATGGGTTCAGGAATTTTATGGAAGTATTCTTCCACTAGCTTACTAAAGGGGCTTATTAGTGAGGTCTATGGTTTGACCAACTGGGTCAAGTGGTTACAACCACTTGACCCAGTTGGCCAAACAAAAGAACACTTTTTGACATCACTTACACCTTTACCAACACACTAAGGGACTGAAGAGAAGTAATTTAGATTATTCATTTTAACTGAGCATTTAACAACTTCAACTGCAACAACTACAGTTGTTGCAGCTATCACTACATTAATGCTCCTGCTGTTGCTACCCTCAACATTAATGCTCCTGCTGTTGCTACCCTCAACATTAATGCTCCTGCTGTTGCTACCCTCAACATTAATGCTCCTGCTGTTGCTACCCTCAACATTAATGTACATATTTCACCAGGATCTGTGATAGAGTTCGTGGCAGAGTCTGTGGGCTATACTTGGGTTTATCTCAGATGGAACATGAGCGACGTTCCTAAAGATCTCTCGAAGTACATCATCAATATTAATGACGACTTTGTTGAGGAGGTATGTATATATTATATATTGTACTAGGCATACATACACGTGTGTGTGTGTGTGTGTGTGTGTGTGTGTGTAATTACCCAAGTGTAGTTACAGGATGAGAGCTACGCTCGTGGTGTCCCGTCTTCCCAACACTGTCATATAACACTTTGAAGCTACTGACGGTTTTGGCCTCCCACCTTTTCACTTAACTTGTTCCAACTGTCTACCACTCTGTTTGCGAAAGTGAATTTTCTTGTACTGTATTTCTTCGGCATCTTTGTTTAGTTAGTTTCAATCTATGACCTCTTGTTCTTGAAGTTCCAGGTCTCGGGAAATCTTCTCTATCGATTTTATCAATTCCTGTTACTATTTTGTACGTAGTCATCATATCGCCTCTTTTTCTTCCGTCTTCTAGTTTTGGCATATTTAATGCCTCTAACCTCTCCTCATAGTGCTTGCCCTTCAGTTCTGGGAGCCAATTAATAGCATGTGGTTTTAAAGATTCTAGCTACAAATTCATGGGCTCGACCTGGAGATGCTGAAGACCCCAGAGGACGCTCCCATTGGCAGGTCATGACTCTTCCTGTGTTCTGTGATCATGACTGTTCCTCTGTGTGTGTTTATACATAAACACACACAGACACACACACCTGTGTGTGTGTGTGTATATATATATATATATATCTGCGAACAAGCCTGAATGGTCCCCAGGACAATATGCAACTGAAAACTCACACCCCAGAAGTGACTCGAACCCATACTCCCAGAAGCAACGCAACTGGTATGTACAAGACGCCTTAATCCACTTGACCATCACGACCGGACATAATGAGGTGATAGCCGAGGCTATTTGAACCACCCCACCGCCGGCACTCGGATAGTTATCTTGGGCATAGCATTTTACCAAATCACCTCATTCTTTGGGGCACACGTGAGGAACACAAATGCGAACAAGCCTGAATGGTCCCTCTCATTATGTCCGGTCGTGATGGTCAAGTGGATTAAGGCGTCTTGTACATACCAGTTGCGTTGCTTCTGGGAGTATGGGTTCGAGTCACTTCTGGGGTGTGAGTTTTCAGTTGCATATTGTCCTGGGGACCATTCAGGCTTGTTCGCATTTGTGTTCCTCACGTGTGCCCCAAAGAATGAGGTGATTTGGTAAAATGCTATGCCCAAGATAACTATCCGAGTGCCGGCGGTGGGGTGGTTCAAATAGCCTCGGCTATCACCTCATTATGTCCGGTCGTGATGGTCAAGTGGATTAAGGCGTCTTGTACATACCAGTTGCGTTGCTTCTGGGAGTATGGGTTCGAGTCACTTCTGGGGTGTGAGTTTTCAGTTGCATATTGTCCTGGGGACCATTCAGGCTTGTTCGCATTTGTGTTCCTCACGTGTGCCCCAAAGAATGAGGTGATTTGGTAAAATGCTATGCCCAAGATAACTATCCGAGTGCCGGCGGTGGGGTGGTTCAAATAGCCTCGGCTATCACCTCATTATGTCCGGTCGTGATGGTCAAGTGGATTAAGGCATCTTGTACATACCAGTTGCGTTGCTTCTGGGAGTATGGGTTCGAGTCACTTCTGGGGTGTGAGTTTTCAGTTATATATATATCTATATAGACATACATATCTGTGTGTATATACAGTATATACTGGTATATATAATTATATAATTTATGGTAAATATTTATTAGGAATAATTAAATTGTTTAGTAATCATGGTAATGGAACTTCATCAGTCGCGATGTAAGGAGCTGGTGTGTTGGAAGAATGTAACCTACCTGAATCCATGCATGCTGCAAACATTCTCCTTAACACCATATTACTTGCTAGACTCTCTAGTCGAGGGCGCCGTTCTCAACACAGAGGCAACCACACTCGGAGATGGTCAGTACTAGCACACATTCTTGATGTGAAATTAATTTTGTCATTAAATATCTCCTTAAAAAGATATTATTTGTGCAACTTAGCATTCTGATAACAGGTTATCTGTTCACCTGCTCCAAGTATATGTACTGGTGTATGTAAAGTGCTAGACAACCTCTGTTATTTTCACATTTTAGTGTTGTTGAACTGATAATTTCCAATTTAGTTTCTCTTGTTAAAACTCCACATTAATTGTATATTAACAGTAGAATCCCAGTGTTCATGTACTAAGCTTTTGTTACAGATTCATTATGGTAAACATTATTATGTATTAATCAGCATAAGATTAGTCATGAAAACATTTGCAGCTTAATACTAAGACTTTGGCTGGGCAATATCCAGTTTTAATGTTAGAGATTTTAATGTAAAACAATATATCTTGTATTTATACAGGACATTGTAATGAAAAAAAACTAATGAAGGTTCACTATCGTCTAATATGTGCATCGGGTTTTTATCTAGGAAAATGCAGCGTTGAATGTCATGAAATGCCAGTTTCTGGGTAAGCCCTGGAGGCTCCCTGAGGTTATTAGAACTGATATAGTGCTATATTACTTGGTCATCAGTCAGTCCTTAAGTTTACCATAGACCACGAACCAGAAGTGCTCATAGGCCATTGCTCCCTGTGCCCCTCTTAGGGGGGGGGGGGGGGCAGGTTCTGGCTTGTGGTCTCTGGTAGGCTTAAGAACTCAAGTGACTGATGACCCCAACTAATATAGCACTATATCAGTTCGGATAGCTTCAGGGAGCAGACGGGGCTTTCCACAAATAGTCTTTGAGTTGGCATTTCTTGTGCAAGCTCATGAGCACATATATAATGAAATCACATTGTGATGTCAAATGCACAATGAAAATACGAGAAGCATTGGAGGAGAACTACTGGACCATTAGCCAGAGTGCCTAGGGGCAATGCTTAACACCCTAATTGGGCTTTAGTTGTAACCTCAGGAATTCTAGAGGATTCGGTGGAATCCCAGGTTGTATAGCTTTTATCTTGTCGTGGCATGGTGGTTTAGGACGCTAGCTTGGGAGTACCAAGTGAGCGGCTTTGTATCTTCCGCATGACTCCTACTGAATTTCTGCTCCTGAACAGTTCCTGGAGCCCCCACCGACCCCAAAACTGAATATATTTCCACTACCTCTACCACCATCACATGGAGTGAACCTGTCAATAAGAACTGCTTTCAGCATTATGAGGCAAGTACCTTACTTGTGGCTTTACTTCTTTCAAGCATCTCTCCTCCTTATTTATGTCTAGAACCATGAGAATTTTGTCTTCATACAACGTATTAAATGGCAACAAATTAATGTGTGAATTTGGCCGATTTGTTACAGGGAGTTTAAATATTTGCAATAAATTTTTTCTCAGCCTGTGTTTGCTTATAAATATTCTCAAATACTGTATCATAAATTTCTATAATAAAAACAAAAATAATCACAAGAATATTGAAAGATGTAATAATTTGTTATTTTTTATTTTGATACAGTACATAAAACTTAATAGTAATATCATTGTATCAGTAGTTAGATTGAGAAACTTGATTTTGTTATAAAATGACATGTCTAGAGGAAAGTGTAATGCTACTTAGTCATTGTCATGTGTAGAAACCTACATGAAAATTATTCTTTTATGATGAGAAATAATGAAGACTAGTTGACAAATGCAATGGTTCTCAAAAGCCAGTGACAATGTTTTATAGATTGCTTGTAAGGATTTGTGGTTCACAATGATGTGTATTGCAGATTTGCTTCACTATGATTGGGGCAACAGAAGATCATTGCGTGATTTCCACCATAAACAGCTACACCATGGAAAGTCTGGAGGCCTGTACTGTCTACCACGTCACTATAACCTCTGTATCTCTCTTAGGACTCCCCAGTGACCCGCTTACCTTCGACACCAACACGGATGATGCTGGTATGATTGATGTGTATTAAGGGGAATTATATTGTTAAGTTTGTTCATCTTGCTCTGATATCCCATATGACTAAGAGGATGACTAAACAATGTTTAATAAAATGTTGATATAACCATAATAATTAGTAATTTAGATTATAGTCACTTTAATACAGCAATATTTCAGTAACAACCAATTTATTATAGGTAACTTAATTTTTACATTGAAAAATACCTGTTCAGATGCTGAAGTGCATTATATTCTTAATTTTGTAAGAGAGACAAAGGAATTGGTGAATAACCTATTTAATGTGTTCTGATTTACAATTTTTCTGATCTTGGAACTTTACTGTATGGCTCATTATATATACAGTATATATAATGTAAATACTGTACAGGGAAATAAAAAGCTTTCAAGTTGGTACCTGCATGTAGTAGGAAGATAAGATATATATGATGTATGTCGACGTATATGATGTCGAGACCGGTTGATGGCATTTGTGATGCGTGTGTGTGGTGTCTCCCTACAGCACCCGGAGCTCCGGAGAATTTACACGTCAACAACCAAACGACCAGCTGGGTTGAACTGGCATGGGACAACCCTCTGGACAGAGCAAACTGTGTCAAAGAGTAAGTATTATCAGTAAGCAGTAAACCAGACTGGATATAAAGCATTGTCTGTTATAAAAATATTAAAGTGGTTAAAGAGATCATTTAGGATGCAATATAGCTGTACAGTACAGTATTAAAAAGTTGATTATAGGTCTGCTGTAGTGACTAGTTGGTGATTTTTAATTGCAATCATGAAGTTATATGATGTCGTCTACACTGGCTACTTGGTGTTATTAATGTCGGCTTGTGTTTTCTAGTTATTAGGGGAAGGGTGAAATAAATCATTAACTTAAAATATTTGTTTTTGTAAAATCAGATACCTGTATTTATCTTTATAGTGGTATTGTGTATTGTTGACTGTACAGTATTGAATAGTTAGAAATATTTTTGTAACTTTGATCAAGTAGCAAGGCTAGTAAAATGTTTAATTTAGATTTTAGAAACCGTTTAATACAAACTTGGCACCAGTTTCTCTGCTAGTTGGGAGTCAAGTGCTACTGTTCCTTACCACTTCACAACTAATTATTCATGTTTGTAATCAGTGGCTGCCCTGTAAAAATAAATGCCATTAGTTAATGCAGCTGGAGCATTTTAAGTGTTGAGATTATTAAGGAAGAGATACACTTGATTATGACTACCAAATAGTCATTAACTGGTGGTCAATATTAATGGTAGAAAGTCCCAATTAAATATCTGTATATATATCTAATACTGCATTCTTTTCCACTAATCAAATATGACACTGTACTGTAATGTAGATTGTTAATCAGAGTAGTGCTATCTTAATTTTCTTATTTACCCGATTTACTTGAAGGCCACTAACCCTAGTGGCCTCAACGATAACAGAAAGCCGGCAGAATGTCGAAGGTCCCTCCATTTGCTTTGACGATCTTTTCCAGGTATATTTTGAAACTCGGCACAGTTTTGGCAGGTAGGCAGTTCCATGGGTAATAACCCTGTGCGTGAAAAAAGCATCTCCTTTTCTCAGTCCTACGTTGTGGCTTGTTGAGCTTGAAACCATTGCTCCTTGTTTGTGTTAAATCTGACCTTCTGAAGAAAATAATCAGATCCACATCCTCTAGCTTGTTCAGTATTTTAAGTTTCAATGATATCTGTCCTGTCATGCCTGGCTTGCAGTGTTGGCCCTGTGACCTTCAAGCATTCCTGATATGAGAGATGACTTTGCTCTTGAATGACTTTTGTTGCCTGGTGGTGTACCTTCTCCAGAGCAGCTATGTCCTTCTGAAAGAGATCTCCATGCTTGGATATAGTAATACAAGTGGGGGCACACCAGAGATTTATACAGTTGAACTATTACCTTCTTTTCCTCATAGTCAAAAGTATGCTTGATTATCCCAAAAGTTTGGTTATCTTTTCTGACTGCTGCACCCACTTGTTCAACTTTTGAGTGGTGGATCTTGACTCCAAGGTTCTTTTCTTCATAAACCTGCTGTAATGTAATGCTATTAATTTGGTAGTCATGACCTGGGTTGTTGTGCCCCACATACAGGGTTTTGCATTTGTCAATATTAAAAAGCATTTGCCAGTCTTCTGACCATTTGTGAAGTTCACGTAGATCTCTTTGTAAGGCTCCAATATCATTATCATTTCCCACTTTACCATAAATCTTTGTAATCTGCAAATTTGATGTGGTTTATAATATCCTCAGCGATGTCATTGATGTACAGTATATGACAAAAAGGGTATGCCCCCAAAAGGAATCTGTGGCACCCCACTTATCACATTTTTCCATTCACATTAGTTTCCATTTAGCATGACCCTTTGTTTTCTTTCCTTCAACCAGTGTTTTATCCATTCTAATTTTTACCATTTTATTTCATGGTCCTGTAATTTCCTTGCCAGTATTTCATATGGTACCTATCAAAAGCTTTAGCAAAATCCATGTATACTACATCCACTGGAAGGCCTTTGAGTAGCAGGTTACCATTTCCAAAAATGTGGGAGTTTTTAAGGCAGGATCTGTTTTTAACAAACTCTTGTGTCGATTGTACAAGGTTGTTCGCTGAAAAATGGTAAATGATTATCTCCCTGAGGATTCTCTCCATGAGCTTGCAGATGTGTGATGTCAAGCTGATCAGACAGTGATCAGCCAGTAGTTTTCTGCTGAGCTCTTTCTGCCTTTTTTGAAAACTGGTGACATTTGCATATTTCCATTTGCAAATCTAGAGGGATTACCCCCTGGGTCCAGAGATTTTGTGAAAAGTAGTTTCAGCGATAGGCATAGTTCTTTTGCCAGTTCCTTTCCGACTTTGGCTTGGATTCCATCCACACCTGGGGCTTTTGAGTCTTTTAGTTTGTCAATGTTCTTTCTAATTATTTTGCATGTTATGGGTATATCCCTAAATTCATTCAAATCTCCTCCTTCAAACATCTGTGAGTGATGGGATGTCATCCAACCTTTCGAGTGTGGACACTGATGTAAAATAATCTCTTAGTGTTTACTGCCCTTTTATCATCCATTATAGCTTAATTAGTCTGAACTATTCAGGGTCCAGCTGAGTCCTTTGTTTTGGTTTTTCCTTTTAGGCAATTTCCATTTTGTCAATTCTTTTGGCTGATCTGATTCCTGAGTGGCCAAGTTTAGTGCCCTTTTGTATAACTCATAATCAATGAGTTGCCCCATTGCCTTCAGTCATGCCAGGTCTTGTCATTTATTCTTCTCATTCATTTTTTTTTACCTTATCTCGCCATATTATATTAGTCATGATAATCAATTATAAGAAAGTAATAGGTATGATTTTCTTGATACAGCTGGATAATCACATACACTACTGGGAGTAGCAAAATGTCGGTGAAACCCTTCATTACCGAGGCACCATCCGACAACTATGCTACCGTATCTGACTTGTTTGCTTGTACCAACTACACCTTCTGGGTGTCGGGGGTATCAGTCACAGGCTTGCAGGGCAGTACCAAGACAACTCGTACCACCTTGGCTGAAGTGGGTGAGTAACTAGGCTTTTCTTCCCTAGGGCTCATGTCTATTTTCCCCTGAGTTAAATTGGCTTGTATTTAAATGAATATATGAAGTTAATCTTTCAAAGTAATATCAGGGTGTGAATCTGACCATAAATAACTGTGACCTACCAAAACAATGCCATAAGTCTTTCTACCCATAGCTACCTTCCCATAGCTTCATTTCATAGTTTATAGCTTAGGATACTAATTTATGAGCTCGGCGAGTTAATTGGTGAAACCCTCGCACAGATGTGACGCCATTGGAATCGGTGACCATCATCAACGTAGATGCCAACAGTATATCGGCCATGTGGACAGCAGCATTAGTAGAACAGTGTGTTGATCATTATCATGTGTGTGTACAGGATGTAGTTTCCTTCACCGAAGACTGCTATGACATGAATGGCAGAGAAACAGTCTTCACGGTATGATAAAATCATTTGTTTTCAGTGCAGTCTGTTGCAAACTTATGTTTCGAGATGACAGTGAAGTAAAACATTTTGGGGGCAGATCAGCAATACAGTACTGAATATGTAAATGTATGAACAAGCTGACAGCCTGACAAATAATAGTTTCCAACAGATCCAAGGATGTGGGTATTATGACATGGCAATGATGGTACTGCTAGTATTCTTGACCCATCACTACTGTATCTCGCCATCAAACATCTCTTGCCTGTCCTTCTCTTATCGTTATACAACCATCACTATCTTCTTCTCCAAACCTCAATTGTTTCCATTATCACATTATTTTGCTATCTTGTGTGTTTTCTCTCCCCATATGAAACTAATTACAGTATCTTAATATGACATTTTTCCTCAGGACCTGGAGGCATGTGTACAATACGAAGTGACTGCGATGGCAGTCTCCCCCTCAGGCAAGCCAAGTCCCCCCAAGCACACCATGGCAACAACTGGAGAGCTTCGTGAGTGAAAATCAGAAATGAGAGAGAGAGGGAGGGAGGGAGGGGGGGGGGGAGAGGGAGGACCAACTTAACTGAAGTACCTAACCTAAAATAGCATAGCATAACATAACCTGTCGTAATGTGTAGAAATTCTAAGAAACCAAATAACCAATCTTGACCTCAAAGCAATGCACACGACTTTCCTTTTTCAATATGAAATTCACATGTGTGTATTTTGACTTATTACCAGATTTGCAAACATGTGTGTGCTATAATAGTCCTTAAAGTACATATCAATGTGCTAAACCTTGAGAGGTTCCCATAAATAATTGGCATTTAAATGAGCATTAACACTAGTTTTGACCTACCTTCTTTACTCACAGCCACTAGTGCACCCACTGACTTGCAGTTGATAGATGTGACTGCCCACTCTGCCATAGTCACTTTTGGACCACCTCTGGAAAATCCAAATTGTGCCAACATGTACGACATCTTGGTCATAAGCCTGGAAGGCAGTGTCGACAAAAAGGTCAGTACCTAAAATGAAAAAAAGTACTATTTATCAGATTTTCCTATTTCTCCCCCCCCCCCCCAAAAAAAAAAAAAATTCAGATGAGGTTAACTGATTGGTTTAATAATGAGTCAATGGCTGCTTAGTATTAAGGCAAATATCTTATGATTTTATTGCCAAGCTCTAGTGCCAGTAGGTCACACACAGTAGTTTACTTCAAGAATATTTTACAAATATATTTTGAGTTGACAAACCTGCTTTGATAGAGAATAACACTTTCACAATGGATAATAAAAATTCACATATTCCCTGGTATCAATTAAAGATGTTAATTAAGTCTTGGGACTGAGTACTGACGCAACTCTTTTCCGCCGCCCTCCCCCCCACCTTACGTTAAAAGTGTGTTTAAAGTGTTGGATATATAGTTATAGTTGTATAGTATAAAGATTCATATATCTCTTATCATTTAGTATTTATACAACAGCAGCCTTCCTTTACAGGCCATGAGCATAGTCTCAGATGTGAGCACACGGCAGGAGCACACACTTACAGGTCTTGAAGGATGTACCAGATACATGGTGCGTGTTAAGGCAGTCACATTGTCTGGTTCCGTGAGTCCGGCCACCAGCCTAAATTTTACCACCATAGAAGAAACGCCCTCGGCTCCCCTTGAGGTGCAGCAAGCTCGTGTGACACAAAACTCTGTTGAACTGCATTGGTTCAGGCCTCAGGTGACTCCTTCCTTACCTTCCTTAACCAAGATTACTAACCATTTTCAAAATTATTAATTGTTGCCTGTACAGTACTGGTAAAATTACATCTGAATTTTGTTGCACCAAATTACCTCATCTAATCTAATCCTACAGGAAAGTAAATTGTGTGCCGAGGCCTACAGAATAACATGGACTAGCAGTACAGACAGTGGAAGCCAAGATTACCTATTTCCTGACCACCCAGCAAATGTTTGGGTAAGTCACTGAACTTGTTGGGTTACTTCAGATCAATATGGGGTTTGACACATCATTGATGAGTCAAAGGCCAAACCAGATGTTGGTGGGGAACATTAAATGAAAGTGAACTTGAGCTTGCCACTATATTAGTTAAAATTTATCTCATACGGTCAGGTTAAGAAATGCTACATTCTGGTCTCTTAGCAGTTAACAAATGGCAAACCTCATGATGAGGCCACATTAAATTATAATATATCAAGCCATGATGTCTCGTCCATGGCATGAATAGATAAAATTACTGTAACTAGGGTTATTCTTGCATTCTTTACACTCAACCAAGGCATGACCCAAGGTACACAGAACAAACTCTTAACACACTGGGTGAAGAGATGGCTAAAGGGATCCTAGTACAAAACCACATGAATTAATGCCAGAGTAATAGTCTAAAAGGACTATGAAGAAAATTACATAAACTAGGAGTGATTCCATGTGCACTACCAGCATTGGGCTAAAAGAACAGTCTGGAGAATTGAGAAACACACTTGTATCTTGTATTGGAGCACCTTGCATTAAAGTTTACACCTCTTCCACAGGCCACAGTGAGTGGACTGACATCGTGTACACTCTACACCTTCTCAATCTCGGCAGTAACGCCCTTGGGAAACGAAGGACCTCCTGCCACCTACAGTACCTCCACCAACTGCTGATGAATTACAACCAGACTTCCAGCTCCCTGTATTCCTATGGTATTGTTAATCCTTTGCCTTATAACATGACAAATATACTGTGACCCCCATCATAATTGTCCATTAATGCAGAGGATACTGTAACTTGCAGTACCAACTGAATAACGATAATAATAGTCTTGTAAGTCAACATGCAATGTTTGTATTTTGTATGGGGAAGGGAACTATCAAGAGAAAGTGTCAAACAATTATGATACAGCTTTTGGGAGAGATGGAGGGGGAGAAGGGGATGGATGGGGGGGGAAATAAATATTCCTCTTGTTTTAAAAAAACAAGAGGGATATGGTTCTTAGCTCCTATGTATTTTAGAATTTTCAAAAAGAATGGTTTCATAATCGAATTCGTGTAACTCAAGGTTTCCAAATGCTACAAATATTGTGTGTACTGTACTGTTACACTAATATTAAAAGTAAAAAACATTATCCTCTTTTATTATTTTAGGATTTTATCCTCCAGATAAGATGAAATATTAAAGTTGAAAAAAAGAAACGGGTGCCGAGAAGGCTAAAAGCGTGCAGTTTTCTCAGTTAAATATTATGGTAAGAAAGAGGCTAAGGTAAGGAAGCCAGGAAAGCTATATAGCACTGTCGATTACAGAATATTCAAGGTAGTAGAAAGAAAAAAATGAGCAATGCCAAAGCAGTCTGATTCACCAAGGATTTAATAAACACACACTTGACTCGAGAAAACAGTTGGAAAGCAAAGTTTCTGAGGCAGTAGTGACTAAGCCAAACCATGCAATTCTAGTAGTAAGGTTACATTAAGCGCCCTTTAGTTAATCTTGTGTGACCAATATATACCCAAGCCAAACAAGTTTCTCCACTTCCTATTTCAGTGACAGGACAAAGGCCACAGGGGTCAAATTTAATGGCACATTTTGCTTATCATACAAGTTACACAAGTATTGGAGTGATAGATGATTAAACATTATGAATGAGAGGTGTAGAAATTAGAGTAAGAATTTGTTTGAGATGGAGTAGGTACTAATGAAGTCTTTATTAGTAGCAGCAGCATCAGAGAGGTCACTTAAAGCAAAACAAATATGGCTCCAGATCCAGCAAAACTTTGCTGTTTTATCTGCTAAACAAAGTACAATATAACCAATGTTTGATTTGTATCACTGTAGGATGAAAAGTTAAGAATCCACATTCACAGAGCACACAAGAAAGAGCATAAATATCTTGATGTAAAAGTCAACCTAGGTACCATCTGCCCAAAGTTATGTCGGGGAAAGGGAGGGGGGGTTAGAGCAGCAAACTCCATCAGCTGATTACCCATCTGCTAGCAGAGCAGTAGAGAGAATGGTAGTGGTCAAGAAAGCCTCTGAAGATTAGCGAGGGTTGGGGTTCAAAGCCTACACTGCACAGGTAGACGGTTAGAACATAGTTTAAGAACTGGGACTTTCCATGGGGGATAAGAATAAAATGTATATAAAAAAAGTTGTGCAATTTTTTTTCTGAAATTTAATAGTATTGCGTACAAACACTAAAGTTTGACTAATTTCTAAATAACATTAGGAAAATTAACCATGGAAATTAATCATTTTTTATTCATAAATTTCCTTTCTCCCATATAGTAAATATTTCACCTACAAAATGTAGCACCATAATACAAATAAAATCACAATATGGACCATAATAAAATCCCATCACCATGCAAAAGTTTAACAAATTAGGAAAAAGTGATAAAGTATCTCTCCTTTGCTGTTGGCTGATTAGCACCCTTTCACACAAATGACACGGCACCATTAAAGCAAAGGCATCGGCCCGTGGGTTCAAAACAAAAATGACAAGTTCTGAACTCGTTACATTTGTAAGATTAACCATAAGCAGTCATTTCAGACAAACGGTTCAAACACATGCATAATTTCTTAACTGGAAGAACAGCAGAATAAGAAACTAGAACTGAAGACACTAGAAGAACAAAATTTGCTCTCCCAACAAGGAAAAGATCACAGTAATTCAAATAGTGAACATACCTTAATGGAAACAATAAGAGGCAAGAGTTTCTGTAATTGCCCCCAGGACCAAAAATACATTTAGATTGCTATACCAGGTTCACTATTTTCACATCTCTGGCAGGTACAAAGGTCAATAAAGTTACATTCTAAGATGACTAATAATTTATCATATGCTCCAGCAAAGAAAAACATTACCATATAAACTGATTTATATATACAGTATAACATTTGAACATTTACAATAGGCAGAGGTGTATAGTATAAATATAATCTTATTTATATATATTTGCTAGTATCTATTTACATTAAGCCATGACAATCTTCTCCAAACATTTTTATCACATAGTTGTATACACCTGTACATTAATTTTGATCTACATTTTCATGTGCAATATGAACATTTTTGGGGGAGGCCTTTCAAGTAAAACGGAACACAACCAACATCCAACTTTTGGAAAGAATAAGGTATTCCTTTCTTTCAATGAAAACCTAATAATAAGTAGGAAAATATGAAAATAACATTATTAAATGCATCAATTAAGATATTGTACATGATGCATTCTTCAAATAAAATACTGTGTATAAAATAAGGATTAGGAACTGAATAATAAAATAAATAAAATTATTGGTAATCTCACTGGCAAATCAATATTCCATACTTCTATTGAAATTATATATAGAATAATAATGTACACACGTATGTACATGTGTACGTACTCGCCTAGTGCTTGCGGGGGTCGAGCTTCGGCTCTTTTTAGTAATCCTGCCTCTTGACTGTCAATCAACTGGTAATTACCAGTCAATTGGCAGTCGAAAGGTGGGACTAAAGAGCTGAAGCTCAACCCCTGCAAGCACAATTACACAAGTACACATTTACATTTGAAACTGTATGGAGTCTGCCTCCACCATCACTGCCAAGTACATTCCATTTAACTCCATTATGTACATGTGTGTATATTGGCAGCAGGTAATATACACACATTTGCACACATTTCATTGATTATACGACTATAAATATTGATTATCTTTATTGTTAATTTTCGTGATTTACACACACTCTCTTATTTAGGCCGTCTATCCCTCTGACTAGTGCTCTTGCATCATGGTTTAATTAGAATAGGATTTCTTCAAATGTCATATTTGTTCTAGGTTGACTCAAAGAATAAAAATTAACTATGGAATGTATTACTTATTGTAAATTTACACGTTTTGAACTGACAAGGTTCATTCTCAAGTGAGGAGGCAGTAGATTGATGATTAAGCCACCCAAGAGATGGGCATGAATAGCCCACAGGTGAGGAGACTTGCCATGAGAGTAAGACTGCCCAAACTGCTGTGCCCACTACACTTACTAGTGTTTGTATGTATAGGTTACTGATCCATGCTTCTAACCTTTACTCCTTACTCTTCACCTATGTACAGGTTATTGACCTAAGCCTCATATTCCTCACCTAAAATGTATGTACTCTAAAGTCCCAGTGGTATAAATCCAACATGTCCCTTTACTGCCTCACTTGAGAATGAACCTTGTCAGTTTGAAACGTAAATTTATAAGAATACATTGTACAGTTAATTTTTATTCTTTTGAGTCGACCTAGAACAAATGACATTTGAAGAAATCCTATTCCAACCAAGAACACTCATCAGAGGGATAGAAGCCCCAAACAAGAAAATAATCAACACGGAATATGCAGTCATATATTCAATGAAACTTGTTCAAATGTTTACTGGTGTGCTGCCAGTATACACCAGTGTGTGTGTGTGTGTGTGTGTATATAAACTTGTTTATTTTTTGGTTTCGGAGGGGGATGAAACAGCCAGTAGTACTGTAGTAGTCTCCTGGTCTTTACAAGAATGCATCACAGAGTGTACAAAATCAATTACATTTATTGTTATTAATTTGCAGGAAAATTTTGATATGGTATTTCTAAATAAAGATTTTGATTAAAAAAATTAATTCATTCATTTAACAGTACTGGAGAAGTTTACCCACAACAGTAAATTAAAACCCAAAAATCTGGTTAAAAAAAAAAAAAAAAAATTTACTAACCCCCATTATTTTGGGGTGAACCCACTTTATACAAAAACCAAAAGTTGACTATTTACTCTCATCATGCACACAACCAGCCATCTTCTGCATGGTACTGCATAATATAAACTACATAAACTTGATATCATGCAATACTCGGATAAATATTAAAAAAATTAATAGAAAAATGCATCAAATACAAGTAAACCAGACCCTGCCTGTACAGTCAAAACAACACGCGTGAAAGCAACTACGGGGAATCAACATGCAGAAAACACTGGCAACAAAACAGCATTAAGTTCCATCTTGGTACACAGTGTGTTACTTTCTATAAGCTCATATGTCTCAAAGTATTTTCATGACACATTATGGAATGTAAATCAACAATAATAATAAAGATTTTATGAAAGTTATGTATTCTGTTACATGCCAGTAACATTCTGAGAAGCAAGCAAGCAATCCCGATACCATTCTGTTAATGCCTTAATATAATTTACAGTATTTTCATCAATACACAAAATAGTTACAAAAGCCTTTAAAACATGAACTACTGATAAAAAAAATTACATTACAAGAAATCAAAACCAGACACCAGTCTTGATTGCATGCAATTGATTCTTAACTCCAGGCAGACTCATATCAAGATGATAACTTGGCAATTTAACCTGCAGTGCAGTGTGGAAAGGAGTACAGGTTGGTATAAAGAATAGTCCATTTATATATATATATATATATATATATATATATATATATATATATATATATATATATATATAAATATATATATATATATATATATATATAAATAAATATATATATATATATATATATATATATATATATATATATAAATAAATATATATATATATATATATATATATATATATAAATAAATATATATATATATATATATATATATATATAAATATATATATATATATATATATATATAATAAGGCTGGTGCAATGAGTATATGAAATATTAAGAGTATAAGGTTGATGAGGTGGCATGGTACTTACTGAAAGAGAATGGGAGGGATGGAGGAGTGTGTGGGGATGAAAGGGAAGCAGGAAGAGATGGCACCAGGTTGCCACCAGTAGCAGCTTCACAATGGACCCGCCAAATATCAAGCCAGTGCTACCACAAATTTATTTTTGTATTACATGTACTATAGAAAAGCCATTTGATTGAAAATTTAACACCATAAGCAATTAATCAAGATAATGACCTAAAAATAAACATTATAAGATAAAGAAGAATATCTTAATATGTACTACAGTATGCATATAACTTGCAAACTCTGAAGAGAACAGACATGATATTTCAAACTTTCATCTACATTCCGAGACATACAGTACTCAAGATGTCTTAAAAAAAAGTGAACACACACAATTAAAATGTCGAGGCTTAAAAATATTAAGTGCCACCAAGAGCCAGTGAGTGCTGCATTATGTTCATTTACATTGTAGAAATAAGAGGGAGTCAGATCAGAAAAGTGGCTTGTGAGAATACAGTCGAGGGGACTACAGGAGGGTTTGGGCTTACTTGTAGGAGACTACAATGGAAGAAATGTCAGGGAAGGAGATGATGGCATCCATAAACACGCAAATGTCCAATAACTTTCAAATGGTGCCAAGCAACAGAAATAATGAAAGTTCAAACCTCCCAAGCGGTAACAGACTGATAGAGAACGCCACACCCACGATACAACAGTGCAAGGAGGAAAAAGGGACAACAAAAATAGAGACAAATAGAGCATTTAACCCTCAAAATGCAGCTATCATGAAAATTGTCATCTTACCTATATTAAAAACAAAATCAATAAACAATATAAATGAATAGGCAACTTCTACTGTCAAGCACCAGTTGGCAGAGATTAAGCACATTTATTAATGCCGTACACGATGTTTGCTGACACTGTGATATAGGGGAGAACTTGTATATTCACCTTAAATGTTTTTGTTTCACAATTCATGTACACATAATTGACAAAAAATAGTGATTGAGCACTATACATAAGCCTACAATGAAATATTTACACCTATTGCACATAAAATTACTTCCTGGAACAGCTCAAAGTTGTGCCCACTCCTTCCTTGCAATTCTGTCTGGGAATATATGGATTCAAACACTAAATTGTCATTTGATAACCACGCACCTAGTACACGATAACATCAAACTTATAGTTAGAAATTACAAAAATTCATAATCTTTTTATGGGGTCTTTTTTTTTTTAACTCCATTACATCTATAAACAGCTAAATTATTAATTATATTGATAAGCCATCAATTATCATAAATAAATTAACATCGCTGGTATAAAAACTGGTAAAAAAATATAACATTGTTAAATGGGAATAACCAGTGACCCACAAGCTCAACAAATGACGAGCACTGCAATTAAGGTCCAAGGGTCGGAAATGAGCATCAGTATCAAAAGGGCAGCAGAGCAGTTTGAAAATGGTATTACAACAAAAGCAAAACCAACGGTACGAAACAAGACCACGTAATCAGACGGGGAAAACAGGGAGTAACGCTCGAAGAATGAGTTAGTGAAGAACTCAACAAGAGGTTCCAGGTCATTTCTACAAACTGGAGCCAGACTGGTGTCCAAGTAGAGGGGACAAAAGACAGCCAGAAGCAACCCTTGACAGAATTAAGGTTACTACAGAAGAACCAAAAATATATCCTGGAAGAACTGGATGTACCAAAAACTTCTGAACAGTGTAACTGAAGGAAGCTGCAGAAATCCTGTTGTTCACTACCACTTGTGGAATTTACATATGTCCAATAACAATAAAATAATTTTCAGAAAATTTGAGATCAGATTAATCATTTCCTTTATTCTTGACTCTTGAAATATACAAGCACAACATGAATGGAGCTTATCAAAAGATCAACCTGTAAGGATATCGAACCAAACTGTAAAGGATGTGAACCAAAGATCACATCAGCCAACAATCTATCCCTCACGACCAATATATATTTTTGTTCCTAAGATTTCAATTGTTTCTCGTCCCTAATTTGTTCCTACGATTTCAATTGTTTCTTTTGTCCCTAACAAAATAGTATGTGTAGGATTTATGATCCAAATCAAAGATCCAAGACCATTTATGATCCTTATGAGTATATAAGGTCATAATGGATACAAAATTCAACATTTAAACAGTTGTCAAAGATGTCAAGCCAACAAGTATGAGAAAAGTTCATAGTGCTGAATAGGGCTCTCATCCTTCAATGTTTTATTCCACAAAAAATTAGTGCTCTACATAGAGATTCAAATCCTCAATACTTTGATCACAAAGTAATTCTATCCCGAGCCCAAAATTTATTGTATCAGTATTGTCAATAACATCAAGGCAATGAGTGTCAAAGAGCATCATAGTACGAACAAATTGCTCTCATTCTTCCAAAAAATGCTTGATAAAATATTTTTTTATAAAATTCAAAACATTAGTATGTTTACTAATAATAAACACATGGAAAATACTGGAGGGCCAAGTCCCAAATCTACACAGTAAAATAAAATCCTACTAGAGTGAATGAAATGGAAGGAATTGCAGAATTGAACCAATGAAGAGCAGGGGTGCCATAGGTACAATAAGAGAACACACTATAAACATCAGAGGTCCACGGTTGTTCAACATACTCCCCCAGCGAGCATAATAAATATTGCCGGAACCAATGTAGACATTTTAAAGAAAAACTGGATAGTTTTCTTCAAGAGGTGCCAGACCAACCGGGCTGTGGTGGATATGTGGGCCTGCGGGCCGCTCCAAGCAAAAACCTGTTAAACCAATCTCTCTCAAGTCAAGCCTGGCTCTGGCTTGGGGAGAAGAACTCACAGAACTAGGTACAATCCAGTAATTTGATCGTATAGTAATTCTATGCAGAGTACCTTCCACCATACCTATAGCATTAAAAGGGAATGTCTGTCTATTCAGAATAGGCAGCTAGGTGCTTAGTTATATGAAAAGCTTACTCTACATTTGTAAACTTCAAAATCATTTTAAAAACTTGGAGGGGGAGACACCAAAGAAATTAAAAACAGCATTTGAAACACAAAAATTGGAGTATACAGTATCCATATCTGGTATCCATCAGGTATCCATATCTAGGGGGGGGGGGGAACATAAATAGGTAAAATGCTACCAAATCGCTTCCAGACCAGACTGGAGATGTTAAATGTCAAAGGTGGTAAAGAGGAAATACGATCACATACAAAAATGAAATGGGAATCGGCAAAGTTGACAGTGGAATATTGAAAACCTGCAATGTCTAGAACGAGGGGCCACAGACTCGAGCTTAGAAAGCAAAGGTGCTCTAATTATTAATTTGCACAAGAACTTTCAAATGAGCTGTAAATGAATAGAACTAGTTAAGTGAGGTGTAGCTCTCATTCTGAAGCTATAGTTCAATAAGCACACACGGGAAGACGGGACACCACGAGCATAGCTCTCATCCTTTAACTACACTTAGGTAATTACACACACACACACACACACACTCTTTCTCTCTCTCAAAAAACCTTTGAAGTTAGCAATCATAGACTTGGAATGATTTCCTGAAGCTATTGACTATTAAATTGAGATTTCTCTATTTATTCTGCACACCAGCCAATTGGCTCTAAAATCAGCCACCAGTGCTGAAAGATTCAAGTCAATATGCAAGGATATTCTCCGGGTATTGCACAATGTGAATGTCTAATAAGAAATCACATTTTATCAATAACACACCAGCAAAAGTTGTTCTTAGGCACATAAAATCTATAAAATCTAAAACACCCGTATCAATTTATCATGACGACCTCCATGACTGAACCTATGAATATAAGACACATTATAGTATAATGAATATGTTTGGAAAAGATTGTTTTAAACATACAGAACGTATTTGTAAAAAGTCATTTAAACAGTAGAAATAGAGACGGCATAGAAGATGGCTTAGTTTAAAAGGCTTCAAAATCTGACTCTCTCTCTCCAGGAGGCAACAGGGATTTCCATCTCTAAAGATCAAACATGCTTTAATTTGGCATCAGTAATTATCCTAACATAACCTATTCATCAACAGGTATAAAAAATAAAAAAACAAATAAAAACTTGCATTAACATTGCAGTTTACTTTAGTACAACCAGAATGAACAAATTAACAATTTTGACGTTAAATCCCAGCATAGTTTACATTAGCACCCAGGTACCCCTTAGTTATATCATCAAAAACTGATCAGACATTACTAATTACACAATGGGATTCACAAAAAAAAAAATTAACGATTATCTCATTCCCTGTAGTTGGCTATATTTCTTTAAAACAAATTAGTTTACACTAATCAGTGAATAAAATGATTGGCTACAAATTATTTTCCACCAATTCTCATAAAATACAAGACAAAATTAGGTATCTTTCTGACATGGATGCTCTTTTGTCATCTTTCATCCCTTTTAAGCTCTTTATTTTTATACACTAGAGTTTCTCATATAAAATATATCACAATCTAAATCTATGCTGACTACATGAACAACACATTTTTATGCAAGTAATCAGATTTATTTATTTCAGTTGTTACTGCATAAATGTGTATCAACATAAACAAAACCAAAAAGAAACAAAATGAATAGTATTTCATCTTGACTTAACTCAAGGTGAGAGCTTTGTTTGCTGAACTAACATAAACGTATGCACAGGGCGAGACCTTTGGTTGCTGAACATCAATGTTCACTTAAGGCGAGACCTTTGGTTGCTGTATTAACATAAACGTTCGCTCAGGGCGAGACCTTTGGTTGCTGCACTAACATAAACGTTCATTCAGGGCGAGACCTTTGGTTGCTGAACTAACCAAGCTAAGTTAAGAGTAATGATAATCCTGAGAAAACAAAGGTAATGCAGGAAAGTTGACAAACTGTATGCTACACATTTGTCAGTCGGTAGAGAAATAATTGGTTATTTACCAAGGACTACTTTAATTGTAGGACTGAATAAATTCAGTCCTACAATTAAAGTCCGAGATATGAGAACTTAATATGAAGCAGTAACGTGCTACCCGAATAAAACAATAACAAATCCTGCCACTTCATTCATACAATCATTAAACCAGGTCCTAACTTACAGATATGATTGTTATGGATTATTTGAGCTTAATCACAACCACAGAAAACAGAATGTCATATTATCAGTATCACTTTCCAACATTTTATTTGTGTTTCTCTTTCTTCTTTCCAACACTAAACACTTTTTTGTTGGGGGTTTCAATTAAAATATTCCAAAAGTATACAAGATTTGCTTTGCACATTGGATTTGAATACTCATTTGGCACAATACCATCAATGTAGGCCTCAAAATAACTGAACATTGGGAACCAAATTTTAGTCCTAAAAGAATCTCTCTGATGCAGAGCACGATTATTTGCTAGAGAATGGTAATAAAGGAACATACGAGACGTGATATAAAAGGCAATAAATACATCAATCGAGTAGTGCTCATGTGCAGCCAGGATAAAGAAAATGCCAAAAGTGTTAAGCACCCATGAAGCAATGTGCAGATAGTACATTCGTCTTGGAGTATCTGGGGAGAGAAATTTTGTTTTAATTCTTCCAATATAAACACACTGTACTTGCAAAAACTGTGCTGAGATAAACCAGCCCATCCTTCTGTTTAGGTAGTATTCATAAGTAACGATGAGGCCCATTGTATATACTGTATATTGACGCAAGAGGCAACTAGAAAGTAGAAATCTGTACTATTGAATTTGGACAAACTAGAAAAGTTTTGAATTGATGTTGCAAAGAAAACTTAACCTAATCTTCTTAGGCCTAATACACACCATCTGAGGCCTAATATAGTACATATATGTATTATACTAGGTCTAGGAATATTTAAGTTTGCCTTTTCGCTCTATTGTGTGGTCTCTATAAAATGAATACAGTAGTTCCATATTCTACCAATTTTCCATTGCATCTATATATGTACGAAGGTGCACATAGTTACAAAAAGTACTATGTAAACAGGAGGACGGGTTGGATAAGCACCATACAGTATGCAGATGACGAGTCATAATAATGTGGCTGAAGAGTTGCTATCCAACCCACAACTGAAAATGAAGAAATGTCAACGTTGTGGCTCATCCGGGACCATTACCAAGTCGTCTAATGAAAAGACAGTGGAAGAGAAAAAATATAACAGATGAGAGTGAGATGAAAGGTGAGAGGCAAAGAGATGAAGATAAGAATAATAAATTGAAATAAAAGTAAGATGAAAGGTGAGAATAAGATCACAGGAAAGAATAAGAGAAAAAAGTAAGAATATAAAGAATTAGGTAAAGGAAGGTTTAGAATTGCCATCCACACTTCCATGGAAATAAACCTTCCATTCGCCTGGACTGTATAGCTCTCAAACGTGGACCCCACGCGTGTGAGGCCGTAGCTCCATCAACTGGGCTATGAGCAGTCTTATAAAGGAGAGTTTCCTAAAGCAGCATCCTGCTGCCAAACTGGAATTTCCAATTTTCTCTGACTACTACTGAAACCCAGAGGAATTTATATGATGATGATATGGGTCAGTAATTCCCCTGGGCTTCAGTAGTAGTCAGGAAAAGTTGAAAATTCTAGTTTTCACGGTTCAAGACCCATTCAATCCAGGTGAATGGAGGTTTTAGAAGTAAGCGAAGGAAAAATTTAACAGGAAAAGGTATAAATAAGAAAAAGTTAGAAATGTAGAAAGCTAAAAAATAAATAAAAAAAAAGACCTGCAAGAAGCCAAATGACAAAGAAAAAATCTAGTAATGAAAGAGACAAAGAAAAGAGCACCTAGAAGGGTCAAAGCTAAGTCAGGTTACGTTTGTTAAGAAAGTTAGAGCTTTTAAAAAGCTACTGTGAAAGGGAAGAGTCAACCACTACTCAGATTACTACAAAGTATGTTAGTTTGTCAAAGGGTGAGTTTTACATCAAGAGGATGAAGGGTATTAGCGATTAGTCCTCCTTATGTAAAACTCTCCTTTCGACAAACTGACACGCTTTGTAGTACAGTAATCTGGTTCACACTGCTGCTGGTGTCTACTCTATTTCCTGTTCATCTTGTTTTCAATACTTTGGTGAAACTGGTCATACAATGAATGACAAACTTAAGGAACACAGACTTCAGACACAAACAATGCTGTCTTCTGACACGTTAGGGTCTCTAATCATGCTATAAATTGATCGTCCTCTATAATAATCATTCGTGTGTCTATTCTTTTCAGATGCCATCTTGTCAAGTTGGTTCTGACCCACCAACATCCTATTGGTTGGTCTTCTTCTAAAATAATCTTTGCTGCCTCAACTTTTCACAGATGCCATCTTGTCAAGTTGGCTCTGACCCACCAACATCCTATTGGTTGGTCTTCTTCTAAAATAATCTTTGCTGCCTCTACTTTTCACAGATGCCATCTTGTCAAATCAGCTCTTGATACACAACATGAACCTTAGTCCTGGCTTTGTTGTACTTGACTACCCTTTCACAGTACATTCTTAAATGCTCTAACCTTCGTAACAGACGTGATCTGACTTGGCTTTGACCCTTCTAGGCTCTCTTTCCTTTCTCTTTCATTACTAGATTTTTCTGTTTGCCATTTGGCTTTTTCCAAGTTTCTTTTCTTCATTTTATACCTTTATATTTCATAACTTTTTCATATTCATTTCCCTATTCTTTTTTTCCTTCCCTTATTTCTAAACCCTTCTTTACTTTACCCAATTCTTTTATATTTTTAGTTTTTCTCTTAATTCTTACTATTTTCTCTAATCCTTTCCTTTCACTTATTCTTGCCTTTCACCTTATTCTTAACTTCATCTTTCCTTTTCTTCCTCTCACCTTTCATCTCATTCTCATCCCTTATATGGTTTCCTCTTCCACTGTCTTTCCATTACACAACTAGAAAATGCTCCAAGATGGACCAAAATGTCAATATTTCTTCTTATTCAGTTGTGGGTTGGATATCCACCATACAGTATTAAAACAAGCCTTTATTTTCAGATATTTCGCTCGGTATAAGCCTAGAAACTGCACTTTATGTTAATTTTAACATCAAGCGCAGTGTCTGTAAATAAGTGATTATCACTGAAAGACACATTACTCAACTTAATACATAGGTGTAAGAGATATTATTATACTGTAAAAACAATGTTATTAAAGGTATTGACAAATTAATGAAGTTACTGTCAATAATGTTAACTCTTGACAACGATAAGTCCATTATACCGAATGATTAACCCTTTCACATTTTTGCCCCCTCACCAATTTTGGACTATGACCATACCAGCGTCATTTGAGCAAATGGCGACTGTAGGCATCACAAAAATGTTAAAAGTATAAAACCCTACAGCTAAAAAAATAAATAAAACAAAAAAAAATTAATAAAGAATGAGCAAACATACATTCTGTAATGAAGAAGTTAAGCAAAGTAAGGGCAGTGGTGTGGCCGCTGAACATGTAATCCCCACAGGTGCGAACCCCCTTGATGCTCAGTCCCCCTCCCTGCCAGATTATCCACGCATGTTCCAGTTGTGTCAGTAGATCACTTGGGTCCTGTATTTGGATTATAAACATATTGGTAGGTTCAGCATACATGAATTATCACATGAAAAACTAATAAACTCGTTTATACTGCATACTATTCACATTCTCTTAATTTTACTTTCAAATAATTTTCCATGTCTACCAGACTAAGCACCCGTGAATGAGAAAGTAACCCTGAATCCAGTAAGAAAGCAGAAGGTAGACGGAATGGCCTCTCAATTAAAAATGAACTGCAACAAAGTTTTGCACATTGCAGAAAAATAATGCAAGGGAGCACACCACACCACACCCATATCCATCCAAGTCCAAGAGTCCAAGACCTCTGCCATGGCCAGTAAGAAAAAGAAAGAGGCCTCATAGTCAAGGGAAGAAATTTATTAAGCCATAAGCTATCCCTGCCAAAACTGGAGAAAGATGGAAAAGTCTGTGGCTAAAAATAAACCAAAAACATACAGAGCTATGTCAGTTCCACCAGAGCATGACCACAGGTAAATCAAACTGAGTACACCTCTACTCACAGAAGACAGTGGCTAGACAGCGCACCAGGAAGCTTGCAAAAGTACTAATTGAAAGTCTTTAAATTGCTAATTTAGTGATTGAAATAGATTACAATTTATTAGGAATGTGCTTTTTGCAATTATCCCAGGTTGGACTGGGTGTTCTGCAGTGTTTTCCTAACAGCAATATGAGGCGACAGATACAGTGTGAAAATAATCCCACTGCACTGGTGAAAAACCAGTACAGTAGGAATATTTTCACACTGTATCTTCCGGCTTGTATTGCTGTTAGGAAAACACTGCAGAATACCCAGTCCAACCTGGGATTTTGAAGTGCTCGGACTTATTATAAACTTGACCTTGGGACCCGGAGATTCTTGCCTTACTGAAAACCAAGTAGCATAGCTCATAAAAATATATTATTGAATACAACTATTCAATTAAATATCTTTTATTGGAGTCAGGAATGTAATTTCAAAAATGGATACGAGACCTTATCTACATATATTAATGAAATTGGACTCCCCTGAAATAAATAAAAATAAATGTGGGGGAAGTCAAAATAACACAAAATAATGGATATAAGTTGTTAACAAATAAGATTGTTGACTTGTAGAACAAATTAACATAATAGATATGCAGTCACCTGATTGTTTCAAGCATAGATTACACATATACGAGTAAGTTTTGTTAGATATAAATAGGAGCTGCCGTATGCGGCCTCCTCCACAAAGGCCATAAGGCAGCTCCAATAGGCCTTCTCTAGTTGCCCTTATTCTTATGCTACAGTATTATGCTTTGAAAAAAATACAAATTATAGATTGAATTGCTAATTTGACAGTTTCTGTACACCAGCTAGGTGGGTCCTTATGTTACCTTAGAAAAAAAAGGGTTTAGGGGTTGGCCATGGGGAAGATCAGAGAGGAGGCCCAAAAATATCAATAATAGAATGTTTCTGATAAATATCTATCATACTGCAGGCTTAAATTAAGATTTTACCTGGTAAAATTTGAATAATATTGGAAGTACAGTAACTGGGTATGATTGGTATCTACAGAACTTTAATACTGCTTACAACTTGTTTTTGAAGGTTTTCAGAGAAGGATGCTATGAAAAAGCCACTGAATTATTTAAAACAAAAGAATGGTTGGTTTTCATTTGAGATCAGAGGCAGTTTCATTCTTTAACCATGTAGCTATGTTCAATAAACCCTTGAACTATATGTTTAACACATCTCTAACCCTGTCCATGGAGGACAGAAGAAAATGTATATATGCTGGTTAGCATTGTAAATGTGTGGCCACATTTGTGGTAGAATATAATAATAATAACCATGTAGCTAGCTATCTTTGAAAAATAGTGTGTAGGGAGCTTAGTTGTGGAAAAACTTGATGAGGAGATTGAAAACTCCGTACTGTATAATCAGATTCTCCTTGTCAATAAACATTGCATGAGATGTTTCAATTAAGATTTTGTTAAATACATACAGCCAGTGTATAATAAAAATAGTGAGCATAATGAAACTAACAAAGAGCTGGCTAAGGTCAATTCAATTTACCTTTTTGTTACTTCCTAGCTTCATGTTTACCTTTCTCTTCCTACCCACAACACATTCACAGTTAACAGCCCAAAGACTATCTGCAAATTGTCTAATAAAATCAATTTTGTTTTGGCCGAAGAATACTTCAGAGGAAGTCACTCCACAAATTATAAATATAATGAACTGCTATAAAAAAAGAAAAGAAAAGAAAAAAAAAAGTCCAGTCCCAATTAGTACAGCTAATTCAGAGTTGATTGTAATAAGCAACAAATTTTAATCACTTACAGAGAATATATATGAACTAAATTGTTACCAAATGCTATGCATCACAACAATTTTCCCATTCACAACAAATATCCTCGAGATCTTGGAAATTACTGCCATTGTCAGATAACAGATGATTGAATCAAATTAACTTGCACAAATGCCAGACATGATTTCATTAATGAAAAATATGATCGTTTAAGGCATTTAAAAAAAATTAAAAAGAAAAAGAAAATAAAGATCAAGGCACCGAAATAGTTTGAGAACTGAGCAGATCAGGAAAACATCAAAGCAAACTACCACTTACCCACTCCTCCTCAGCTTGGATGCTGGTTTCCCCACTTCTACTTCTCGTTATTTAAATACTGTGCATTTCAATATAACCCCACAAACATCCACACCTCCCAACTGCATTATGGTATTAACGTCACACAACACAGGCTTTCCACATCTTTCGTACAATTCACTTCTGGACATACCACTTATCAATTAATACTATTCATATCTTTCAAAGAAGTTAATTTGAACAATTTACTTGCACTAGCTCTTTCATATCCACACACCATTCAAATTGTCATAATTTCCCTCAAGGTTACAACTATCTTTTCCCATGAGTAACTATACTGTATCTTACTTTATGCAACCCTTGAACAGAACTGGTTCTAAATACCTCATTTCCTGGTTATTATTCAGTACTTCAAAATCCATTCTTATCTTTTTAGTCATTAAATATTGTTTTTGCATTACAAAAAGCACATCTCCTGTGTCAGGTGAATACAACGGGTTCACCATAGCCCATGCTGCTTGGAACTTTTTGTTCCGAGTAGCTGAATCTAAAAACAACAACATTTCAAAAATGCAACACAAACTAGATTTTGAGTGAGCTGAGCTTAGTGGGCTGATCTTGCTTAGTCACCACAAGGCAGTTCACACCCAGAGTTGCAACAGCTTATACTCCAATGCTTCTATTGCTGGCTTTGCAATTGAATTAGCATCAAATTATTACTTTTCTCTTGAATAAAATATAGACAATTATAATAAACTGGAAACATGAACGACAACTGACCCTGGGTTCACACTCAAGATGAGAGCCAGGCACCGAGAGGCTCGTGATGAACATGGTAGCACAACGTAGCAAAAACACCGACCCAGAGAGTGCACAAAATCGTCTGATTGCTATAGACCTGTAACAGAGGTAGTGACATTAAACATTCATGCTATGCCTTATCAACTGATCGACTAAAACCTTCAAGAATGAAATCAGATTTAGTAAAGACAAAATTGAGACAAAGATGAAATGTCTTCTATAACCTTGATACTATTCCTTTAATCACTTTGATAGGCTTGAAGGTAATTTCCAAACTGATCATGTCTCAGAGAAGCAGCAACTTCAAATATGAATAATGAAACAAATAGATACCCCACTTAATATTATAATTAAAACATACAAAATCTTATGGATATCATGACAATTTTGCATTTAAGTCTTCCAGTCCTTACAATCCTATGCCATAAACATGTTTACGGTGCACCAGCTACCTTACCACAATGATTCGGGGTTTAATAAAAATCCCACATCAAGACAGGGCAGTAGTCATTACGAAAATAATAACATTCCTAACATTTGAATGCACTACAAAAGCATCAAATTATTCCTAGAGACTTCTTACTCAACTCAACAGCAAAAGAATGTGACTTCAAAAAAAAACAAGAAATGATAATTTTCTCACCTGTGCTTGTGGAAGAAAAGGATTACTAGCCAAGTAGTAGTTAATAAAATGATGGTTATCTCACACAGCTGGAAGGCCCATGGAATGTGTGGGACATTGTCCAGGAAGATGTCTGGAAGAGGAGGATGTCTCTCCTGCAAAATGAAATGATAACTACATAGTGTGCTTTGTAGTTATCATTTATAACAACAACAACAACAGTAGTACTGTATAATAATAATAATATTCCAGCAGCAGAAACCATGGCAATAATCCGGGCTAGTCCCTGAAACTGCTGATGTAGAAATGATGACATTATACTGAATACACTTTTCTAAAAAACATTCATTATATTTCTGAATGTGTAATCTGATGAATACATATTATCTAATATTAATATTGTGAATATGTCTCAATACAAATTTCATGCAAGAAGTAATTTCTAATTTCAGGTTAGAAGTAATTCACATATGTACTAAACAAATTACTTTAAAAGTTCATTTTGAAAATAATTATATTAAGGAAAAGGAAGATCAACACTAAATTACGAATAAAAAGTAAGAATAAAGCTGATAATAGTCGACAAGAGTTATCCCTATCTTTATGTACATACATGATGTCACGCTCAACAGCAGCAGTGTGGAAAAATCCACAAAAAAAAAAAAAAAAAAAAAAAAAAAAAAAAAAAAAAAATGCGGACATCTTCTCCAAGCATTCTCCAGAGGTATAAATCAATAGAATTGCATGAGCAGCATACATTCAGCTGTCAACATCAGGACTACATTTAGGAATCTAGACAAGAATGCATTTAAAAAGCTATACACTGCACATGTACAACCGACACTAGTGTGTGCAATACTTATTAGTATCTTATCCCTCATCTCAAAAGCATAAAGAACGAGAAAGTATAAATTTGCTATACGATTGGTCCCAGAACTGAGGGGGATTGATGTATGATGGAGGTAACTAAATTTAATGGTGCAGGCGAGGAGTCACAATAACGTGGCTGAAATATGTTGACCAAACCACATACTAGAAAGTGAAGGGACGACAACGTTTCGGTCCGTCTTGGACCATTCTCAAGTCGAATGTGACATTCGACTCATTCTCACATTCGACTAACATAAATTTAACGGTAATGGGAGGAAAAAGACATAGCAGAAATTATAAATTGGATATAAAATATTTGGGGAAATTTATGAAATTGACAAAAGACAGTGTTTAGGTTGAACAGAAGTAGAGTATGACTAAAAGGACAGGCATGGAAGCTAGTGATATGGATAACCCACAGGAATGTGAAGAAATACTTCACATTCCTGAGCAATATGCAAGTGGAATGAATTTGAATGGGAAATAGTAGCAGCGCCCTCTTTCCATAGCCCAACCACTTGGGCTGGACGATAGAGCGACGGTCTCCCTTCATGCAGATCAGCATTCAATCCCTGACAGTCCAAGTGGTTGGGCACCTTTTCTTTTCCCTGTCTCATCCCAAATCCTTATCCTGATCCCCTCCAAGTGCATACATAATCATAATGGCTTGGTGCTTTCTTTTGATAATTCCCTTTGCTCTTTCCATAGTTTTAAAAACAGATAAGACAGGGAGGGGGGAAAGGGGGGGGGGGGAGGAAGAGGTCATTAGTCATTACATTAGACAACTGACAGTTGGGGTAAGGAGGCCAAGGAATCAAAGTTTAACCCTGCAAACTCTGTTAGATTAGTACAAATCCATATACTCCAAGAGAATATGTTACACATACATACAGCACTCTATTAACCTTCCCACAATAGATAGAATGGTGCCACAGCTAAACCTAAAATTGGACAAATTAAACACCGAATCGTATGATTAGAATAAATTTTGTAAAATCTGATTCACCACTAAGTTACCAGAATGAATGCATTACTGGGAAGGTAATGCAGTTCTGTTAATTCACCCAAGGTAGTTTATCTTGAACTAATATTAACAGCCATCCATATGTACTGTAGAGTATATTGATATTTATGTTCGGTACATACAAATATTTTCTATACAGTACACATGACTTGTTACATATTATATGACATAAATCAACGCGATTCAATTTCTTTACCCTTACCCTGTCAGGAACACGATCATGAACAAAGACCATGACAATAGCTGTGATCCATGTAACGAGGAACATGTACAGGCACGAGATGATAGTTTTCATGTACTCTGGCCGGAGCTGAGTTGCCACACCACTAGGCCGCCGCAAGCCGCCAAATTTTTGCTGATCTGGAAGATCTGAGGCTTGAGAATCTGACGAGTAGGTTCTGAAAGTGGAGATCCTACTTTTATAAGAAACCAATAATGATAAAAAAAAGCCATTCACTGGTGAAAATAGAATCAATTCTTTTGTGATTACTGAATGCCTTGTATCTAACATATCATAAATATTAAACAAAAGTGTAGCTACCTAAGTGTGATTACAGGATGAAAGCTAGGCTCAAGGTATTCCATCTTCCTTATAATCTTTGTCATAAGAGTGAAACTACTCATGGTTTTGGCATCCAGCTCCACATTAAATTGCTCCAACCATTCACAATTTGGGTTGCATAAAAAAAAACTTCGAACAGTCTTTCCGCATATATAGCCTCTGTTCTTGAAGTTGGAGGCTTCAAGAATTCCGCTTGTCAGCTTTGTAAATTCCTGTCATCATCTTGTATGTGGTGATCATATTGTCTCGTTTCTTTCCATTTACTAGCTCTGAGAAATTTAAGTCTTTTCTTATAGCTTGTTTATCTTTTTAGGTTCAGGAGCCATTTAATAGCATGTCTTTACACCTTTTCTAATTTAAAAATACAGTACTGTATATAAGACAATACACAACTGCTGCAAATTTTAAATTGTCACTATTGTGAAAATGTTTTGAGCATTTCTCAATCAATGATTTTAAAATACTTCTGAAATTGACACTTCCTTCTTCCCATGTAACTCAACATCCAAACACATTCACATACAGTATCTCAAAATCTCTTCATGAAAATCGTTTATTCAGATAATAAACAATACTTGTGCTGGTCGTCTCATGTGACTTCACTAGTGACATTCCGACACTTCAATATTTAATCATCACCGCCACTCATTTTTATCAGTCAAGAAATTTTTCAGCCATTTTAGTAGTCAGCGTGTCACCCCTCTACATGGTCTTACTTGCAAAACATCGTATGTGAGAGACAATCCATCGCGCTTTTTCCTGTCCAAATATACGTAGTCAATTCAACCATCCAGTCCAGGATTGATCAGTCCAGCAACCAGGAGGCCTGGTCCACAACCGGGCCGCGGGGACGCTAAGCCCCCGAAGCACCAGGAGGCCTGGTCGACAACCGGGCCGCGGGGACGCTAAGCCCCCGAAGCACCTCAAGGTATCCTGTAAGATCTCTATGGCTCCATCATAATCTAAATAAAAGTGTTACACTGGACCTTGTAATTCATTATTATCATTGCTTTCAAAGATATTCTATCCATTTGGTTTTAATTGCTTTCTCAAATAATCTGGCTACCACACTTAACAACTATACTGGTCTACAGTTTAGTGGGTCGTCTTTGTTATCACTTTCATTGACAACATGTGCTATACAGGTATTTGCTTTTTTCCCTATGTCTGTAAAGATCCTTGTTTGAAACTATGTCTGAAAAATAATTTATGGTGGAATACTAAGGTTGAGTGTGCATTTTCTCGGAACTCAGTGAAACTCCATCTGGCTCACCTGCTTAGTCTCTGCCTTACTCCTTGAACAGTTTTTTACACTGTTCCAAGATACTTCTAGGTGAACAAATCCACAAGGGCTGTGACGAGGATTCGAACGTACGTTCAAGATCATCCCAGACGCTGCCTTTATCGACTGAGCTACGACACTGTCAATAGAGTTGAAACTGAAGTTCTACTGAGCTTACTGGATCCTCCAGCCTCTCCGAGACACAAACCAGGGTTTTACACAACTCCCCATGCACTCAAGCTATGTCAATAGGCCACGGGAGACATCTCCCGTCACGCAGGGTGCAGTCGCACCTCCACAGATCTCCAGTATCATCTATTGATACTGGAAATGGCTCAAAAGGGCCACCACTTATGGGCTATTCATGCCCAAGCCACCTTTTGGGTGGCTTAATCTTCTCTCTCTCTCTCTAATCATCACACACCATCTGGTCACCACTTTGCCCGGGAGACATCTCCCGTCACGCAGGGTGCAGTCGCGCCTCCACAGATCTCCAGTATCTTGATACTGGTAATGGCTCAAAAGGGCCACCACTTACGGGCTATTCATGCCCGTGCCACCTCTTGGGTGGCTTAATCTTCATCAATCAATCATCATCAGTCAATAGGCCGTTCTCCCTCTTCGCCCGTACTTCATTACACAAGTAAGGGCGAAGAGGGAGAACGGCCTATTGACATAGCCCGAGTGCATGGGGTAGTTGCGTAAAACCCTGGTTTGTGTCTCAGAGAGGCTGCAGGATCCAGTAAGCTCAGTAGAACTTCGGTTTCAACTCTTTTGACAGTGTCGTAGCTCAGTCGATAAAGACAGCGTCTGGGATGATCTCGGACGTAGGTCTGAATCCTCTTCACGGCCCTTGTGGATTTGTTCATTTGATGCATCACGCTATTGCGATTTCTGTGTGTAATACTTCTAGGTGTTCTAAGTTTTGTTAACAATTATGCAATATTTGGTTCTGTGAAAGCATTGTTTTGCAATCATACAGTACTTTGAAACTGTAGCATAGTGGTCTACCTCCCTGACTTACAACTGAGGGACTTGAGTTCAATCCCCAGGCAGGACAGAAACAGGTGGGCAAGTTTCCTTTTAGCCATAGGCAATATCAAGGAAAAGGTCATTAGTTGGCCTAATGCAATGTTGATAAGTATAGGCTTCCTGTCCCTGCATTCCCTGACAAAAGGAATTACTTTGAGTTACACAAATTTCCCGGTTATTCCTAATAATCTGTTTCCCATTCTAAGTCTGGATTTTATCCATCAAATGCTATTTACTATAACTGAACTGTGTTGTGTTGGGAGGGGTAGAGGCAAGCAATGTACAGCTGGTGGTCTACTGATGTGGTTGGGATTCAGAGGTGTTGCTATCGTCACATGGTACAATGCGATTCTGCTTGAATAGAATCTGCTCTTATAGATCCCTTGAATCCCTATGTCTATGGCAGAAGACGTAGGCCATTCGGGCCAGGATGTCCAATAAACAGAAGAAAATGGTAAAATCTTAGTCAAGCAGGGTGGAGGGGAATGTTAGAGAAAGAAGGTAGATGGGATGGCATCAAGGGTGCTTGGCTGGGAAGGCAGCGAATGAGCTGGCAGATGTGGGGCCGACTGCTGGAATGACTGGAGGAAAAATGGGAGAGGGGTTGGGGGGGTATTTTAAGTTTTAAAAGGAACATTAGTTTTATCGTCACACAAAACCATTAGTTTAGGGATAACGAAGGGGAAAAAAGTTGCTATGGGAAACATTGCTCAATTTCATTAGGAGCCATGGTTATATTTTCACACTAAAGCCTTTTATATTTCAGATAAATATGCTGAGGTGTTAAAATATTGAATGGAAACGTGTCAAAAGAGGTTTGAAAATATAAATGCATGAACACGACAAGCCATTATGTCTCCCTATGAGGGAGCCAGTCGGCCGAGCGGACAGCACGCTGGACTTGTGATCCTGTGGTCCCCGGGTTCGATCCCGGGTGCCGGCGAGAAACAATGGGCAGAGTTTCTTTCACACTATGCCCCTGTTACCTAGCAGTAAAATAGGTACCTGTGTGTTAGTCAGCTGTCACGGGCTGCTTCCTGGGGGTGGAGGCCTGATCAAGGACCAGGCCGCGGGGACACTAAAGCCCCGAAATCATCTCAAGATAACCTCAAGATAACCGCCTTTACAAGTTATAATATAAAACTTAAGCAAATGTAATTAGTTAATAGTCAATTTTAAGAGCTCACCTGTTTCTGGTTTGAGAAGAAATATTTGATACATGAGGCAATGTTGGTTGAAGATTGAGGTGATGGTTGGAGAATACTGGAGAACTCGCAGTCTTATTATGAGAACTGTCTGGAGAACTTAGAGAGTCCAAGGGAACATGTGCACGTTGTAATCTTCTTATGGCAGAATATAATCTCTTCAAATCTCCAAGGATCTTAAGAAAAACATTTATAATCAACTTAAGAAAATAACCCACACATCTAGAATATAAACAAAACTTCTGACTTGAAGGTTTTCAATAAAATTTTATATTGAAGTATTGGCTGCTCAAAGTAAAGTTGGTAAAACATTGGGTCTAACTTTAACAATGTGCTCACTTTCCTCTACTCATACTGCAAGTAATTATCAAAAGAAAGCACCAGGCAAGGAAGACTACACAAGCACCATTGCTCTTTCAGCAAGACACCCAATTTAGAACCTATTCAAAACTACTTACATCTACACAATAAGGCTCAAAACATGATCAATGAACTCTCCACTAATAATGACAGTTAAAAGAAACATATTACATATTCACTCACTGTGATCTTCAGATCTTCCTTGAGATCCTTCTCAGTGAGAAGTAAAAGCACTTCTCCATTTATTTTATGGTGTGAAAATGCTGCTTTATACTGTGCAAAGCCTTGTTCTTCGAGCCAGATCCCAACATCAACAATGGTCCAAAAATCTGGGTTGCTACTAATCATCTTGGTTACCTTCATGAGAAGCTTCTTATATCTCACTTTTCTGCATGGTGCAAAAAAAAAAAAAAAAAAAAACGAAATTAAAAGCTCCTTAATCCTGCCATACAGTACCTATTTTACATAAAAATTATATGATAGCATTCAGTTTAATGGAAAATAACATTAAAAAATATCATGGAACTACTATGACACTTGACAAACACAACCTTCCTTAACCCAAGATAACCCTCCCACAGCAGTGCTTCCATATTGGTACCACCTTTCTCCTGGTCAATATTTTTTATAATAATTATATATCTCCTATTATCTTTTACATTTATAGTGGAACATTTAACAACAAAAATGCATGGGAAAATGCATTTCTAAGAAAATATGGTCCCAATAATGTGATATCAAACCACAAACATTCGTAAGAGAATACCATTCTTGTATTTTTTTGTGGGGATGGGTTCTATTATTTTTCTAATATTTTTATGAAGTATTTATTTCCATATACTGAATATTTTTATTTATTTATTTATTTATATATATATATATATACAAAAGTTCTTACATTCTTATAACGCCAATAGTACTCAAGAGCATTTTGTGCAGGTCCTTAATCGTAATCTTTTCCCAGGAATACGACCCACCAAATCGTTTAACAATCAGGTGTAAACTGCTGGGTGAACAGAGGCTACAGTTAAGGATTGACACCCGGTCAATCCTCCCCAGCCAAGATTCCAACCCAGACCAAAGTATTCGCGAAGCATCAGGGCAATTGTTTTACCACCGTGCCAAAAAATTAGAAAATGCATGCTGGGCCGACCCGTAGAACAGCAGCAGTAGAGGAACAAGGGGGAGGGGAAGGGACTTGCACACCAAATACCTATGTGCTGTGAGACCAAAGGACATTTAATACGGAATGAGAGACCATTAGCAGAACATTCATTAGCTTGGAGCCCAAACATCAGCTAGGAATCAAATGGAAAAAGAAACTATTAACACATCAACTAGTCATGCACAGATCAAGGTCAGCACAATTTTTTTTTTTTATGAAAAAACTTTTTCCAAAAAAAAAATTGATAATTTAAGGATCACAGAGGTGAATAAATATTATGCACTGCCAGAAAATAAGGCGACTCATGACATGTCTGGAGGAGGTAGTCCCACAACCTCAGAGAAGGTATCACGTGACATATAAGGAAAAACAACTTGATCACAGGGAAAGCAACACTGGCCAAAGTCGGAATAAAATGAAATGCTAGCACACACACAATGCAGATAACAAACATGTTGACCAGTCGCCTGCATAGCATAAACATAATCATGAATCATAAATTTCAATAAATGTAGCAATGTTCCAAGGAAAGTCGGCACCACTTAGTTGAATAGCAAGAAGTAAATGATGGGTTCAATAGACTTGCAAGTGCCATCTGGTAGTAGATAGGCACACCTCAGCAAGAGCATTTATCCCACAATAATGATAATTTGTCTTGTTTATCCTAGTGGTACCTAAGTTTTTTCAATTAGTCACTCATTGCAACTATGAATTCTGGTGGGTTTTCTCATTTTATGGATAAGCACTGATCCCTTGCCTTGAAGAGCGAGCCTGATTCTGGTCGCGGCTCCCAGTAGGCGATGGGTGGATCACGGAAGTCTGATGTCTTGGGTTAATGGTGTGGTACCAGTGAAGTCTGAGAACTGCTGTAGTCTCTCTCATTAAACTAAATAAAAACTGGTTTTGAGCTTCCATTTTCTATTAAAAAAGCAGGTCTAGTAACCCCATACAGAAGAAGGCATTAAATCTTCCCAATACAGTATACTGAACATCCATATCAATGCAAGAAATATTTACCATGACACGCATGCTCCCCCAAGGATTTTAATGTATTTTAGTTGTACTGTATTACAAAATAAATCTGTTCTATTCCCACAACACCAATTTGTTAACTTCTCATTGGTTTTTCAAATTTTTTAAATTTCTAATATAAATCATTATTCTTATATTATGGTTTATATTAGTATAAACCATTCTAATATAAACCATCCTTTACATATTTATCATTAATCTTCATAGCACTCACAACAGTGACACTCTTGAACAGGAACTGATTTTTCCTGACATTTAGATTTCCTGCATCTGGTGACATTTTCCTTGAACAACTTAACTAATTCAGGCACCAGGCCCAAACTTCTGTCCCAAACGCCAGATGTCTGGATGAACATTTGAAGACGTTGAAACTAGTGTACAGTATTGTTCCCATGCATTTCTAAAACTTGCCTACCCTAGTGAATGCTTGTTTTTGAAGCATTACTGCTTATTGTAGCGAAAGCAGTATATCTTCGGCTACCAGGAAATGTTTCAAATACTGTATATATGAAACATGAAATTATGAAACATATGAAATTATTCATATGAAATTATTTAAATTTTATGGTTTCAATGACAAAGCCTGTTAGGATTATCAAGGTCCCCCTATACCAACTCCCGTCATTCCATTTATGATTAAAGTGTAATCATAAATGCATTTAGTCCACCACCATGCAACATATGGACAAAGGAGGAGCTGGATAATAAACGAGAGGATCTTATAACAATAATAGAGATTGTAGCGAGAGCAGATAAGGATAGATAACGCCTGTTGGCAGTCAGCGACTTTAATTTGAAAGCCATAGACTGGGAGGCACATGAAGCTAGAACAGAGGACTTTTGAACCTGTAGAATTGTAAACCTCATCCGAAAACATTCATGTATTAACATGTTAAATAAGCTAGGTTTAGGGAAGGGGATGTTGCCGCCATGCTGATATTTACCAGGAAAGAGGAAGAGATATTTGACATTCAGTACCTTCCTCCATTGGGTAAAAGTGACCATGTCTTTTTGGGAATACAGTATGCAATGCGTTATAATCTGGATAAAAATGAAGTTGAAGCAGTTGAAAAATCTGATTTCAGGAGAGGACATTATGGGGAACTTAGAAATTCTTCAAGGAATTTGACTGGAAAGACTTGCTGTTAGGAAGTAAATGAGATGAATGTCAAGTGTTGTAAAATATATGATAAAGGCACAAATTTATACCAAAGCAGAGATGCAGAACTAAGAAACAGGATTGGTTCAACAGAAATTGTGAGAGGGGGGCCAGAGACCAAGACACAAAAATGGAATCAATATAGTTAAAGGTCAAACCCCCAAACATACAAGCGATACAAAGATGCGAGAAACAACTACAGTACACAGCAGTGAGAAAAGAGGAAGAAACAAATTTTAAGAAAGGGATAGCTGACAAAAATAAAACAGAACCAGGCCTATTCTATAAATTCATCAACAACAAATTGCAGGTAAAGGATAATATTCAGAGGTTTTGTACAAAATTAAATCTTCAGAAAACCAGACACAATAAGAATTCCAGAGAACATCATAGAGCACATAGAGGTGTCTAAGAGATGAAGTAGAAAAAAATGCTCAAGGAGCTAAGTAAGAACAAAGCAGTTGGCCCAGGAGTTTCACAAAGGGTTCTGAGAATGTGCACCTAAGCTCAGCATTCTACTTCAACTGATTTTTAAGGCATTCCTGTGTACCAGAGTCCTAGCAGATGTGTGGAAAAAGGCTAACATAGTTCCAATCTACAAAAGTGGCAGCAAGGAAGACCCCTCAATTATAGACCTGTAACACTGACAAGTGTAATAGTCAAAAATAGAGAATAATAATAAAAACTAAATGGGTAGAACACCTGGAGAAAAACCATATAATAACTATTTTTTTTTACTCAGTTTCTATGATCAAGCCACAGAGATTTCACAGGAAAGAGACAGTTGGGTTGACTGCATCTATCTGGACCTAAAAAAAAACTTTCAACAGTTCCACATAGGAGGAGGTTCTGGAAACTGGAACACATTGGGAGAGTGACAGGTATGCTAAAATGGATGAAAAAACTTTTAACTGACAGAAAAATGTGGGCAGTAATCAGAGGCAATGTACTGTATCAGACTGGAGAAATGTCACGTGTGGAGTACCACAGGGTTCAGTTCTTGTATCTCATGATGTTAAGATAATAGGGAAGATAAGAAACCGAGATGATTGTCACACCCTTCAAGAAGACCTGGACAAAATAAGTGTATGGATTACCACTTAGCAAATAGAATTTAATGTGAATAAATGCCAAGTGGAAAAAGATTGTGAAAAATGTGGAAAAAGATAACATAGACCCCACACAACCTATAAATTGTGAAGAAACTTTAAAGAATTTTGATAAAGAGATCTAGGGGTGGTTCTAGATAAAAACTATCAATCTGAGGACCACATAAAAACATTGTGCAAGGAGCCTATGCTACACTTTCTAACTTAAGAATTGCTTTTAAATACATGGATGGCAAAATACTAAAAGAATTGTTCACAACTTTTGTTCAACCAAAGCTGGAATATGCAGCAATTGTATGGTGCCCATATCTTAAGATATGGTGTACCATACACCATATATGGTGGCACATCATATCTTAAGATATGTGCCCACATATATGGTGTATGGTACACCATATATGTGCCCATATCTTAAGATATGGGCACATCAACAAACTGGTACAGGTGCAAAGACATGCAACTAAATAGCTCCCAGAACTGAAGGACAAAAGCTATGAGGAGAGGTTAGGCATTAAAATATGTCAAACTAGTAGATAGAAGAAAGAAAGGCGATATGATCACTACATACAAAATAGTAATGGGAGTCGATAAAATTGATAAGGAAGAATTACCAAGACCTGTAACTTCAAGAACAAGAGGTTTAACCTCTTGAAGAATCTAGATCTTTCAAGAAATCTTGAAACCCCTAAATCTTTCAAGAACAAGATTTAAACTAACTAAACAAAGCCGCCAAAGAAATATAAGAAAATTCACTTTCGCAAACAGTGGTAGACGGATGGAACAAGTTAGGCAAGAAGGTGGTGGAGGCCAAAACCATCAGCAGTTTCATAGCGTTATATGACAAAATGTGCTGGGAAGATGGGACACCACAAGCGTAGCTCTCATCCTGTAACTACACTTTGGTAATTAAATTTCTGACGCAGGCGATGAGTCACAATAACGTGGCTAAAGTATGTTGACCAGACCACACACTAGAAGATGAAGGGACGACGACATTTCAGTCTGTCCTGGACCATTCTCAAGTCGATTAAAACATCGTTGTCCCTTCATCTTTCACCTTCTAGTGTGTGGTCTGGTCAACAAACTTGACCTTCCCCAGGATGCAACGCACAACAGTTGCCGTACTCCTGGGTACACATTTACAGCTAGGTAAACAGAAGCATCAGATGAAAGGAAAAATACCTAATTGTCTCTGTTCTACCCAGTAATCAATCCAAAGCGCCTCAGTTGAGCAGAGGACATATAGGTCACTGTGATACAGGACCTTCAGGGTAATGACAATGAATGTTAATTTAGAATTTAATAAATCATTATTCAATTTAGATAAAAGTAACTTTAATAACTCCACTAAAGATATGAACAACTTACCTTAAGCATCATCATCTTGTGCAAGAAAGAAGAAAAATTAATGTAGCAAAGACAGTCTTCCACAATTTTACCAACTTCTCAACACCTGCACCTACTTACCTTCTCTACACCATCATACTTTAATGTTACCTAATGGCTCCATCAGACTGAAGAAAAATTTTAAAATCGCATACAGTAAGTCAAAAAGTTTAAATTGTTCAGGGACCCAACTGTTTAGAATAAACTGAAAATGGTGCCAGTGTGTGTGTGCACACTTACGACAAAAAACTACTCTCCGTTTGGATGGTGAAAAACCACCAATAGTGATTTTCATATTAAAGTAAAATAAATTTGAGATGAAAGTACTAACTGGATTAATGTATGTCTAATCCCTAACATTGGTTCATATGCTAAATTAGCAAACTTTTCTGTTTTGGTTAATTTAACATGGAATTATAAAGGTGCATATTTAATACTAATACAGTACTGAACAGACAATAACATATTAAAATATAAGATTTTCCACTACAGTATAAAATGATGGCAATTTGGTCATTTTAGGTTTTTTTTTTGTTCCTTTACTCAATGGTGGCACACTTCCAATGTTTCCGCCATTACAAATACCTGACAATGGGAATGTCACAATAGTTCACTAAATGTACAGCCACTCATGTGCATACTGCTTCACTAAATCCTATAAACATCTGATCAAACTGTATAAACCTTTTTGTGTTGCAAATACATGCTTTACCAGACCAAGAAAGAGGGATTTCAGCAAGCAAAGCACTTTCTGTAATAAACACATGTCCTTTACTGGCATTGCTTTCAATAATTTTTCAGAATATTTAAATATACAGTACAGTACTAAACATTTGATTTAAACCAATATATTTTTGTTGCGTTCAGCTCGGCTCGTGCTAAATGTCCAGAAAATATTGTAAAACGTTATACTTTACAATATTTCTGTAAAGGTTAGCCAGCCATATAAAACAATGATACATAAATAACATTTCTACATGCTGCATCAATGTTGCTCAATGGCCAACCACTGTAAATAGTTGTAAATGTAAATGACAATGACAATGTTCAAGCACCTTTGACAATACTGTACATTTGAGCCTTAAAAAAAAAAAAATGATGATTCTCCATGGGGGATAAAGTAGGTACAATATGTTCGACTCGAGCTCGTATGATGCAAAGCATCAAGAAAAAAGGTTAAGCGCTAAGCCAATGAATAAGCAGGACCATCAATAGCCTCAGTTTAAGACATAAAGGAGGACTGCAAGTGTAGAAGTGTACATCTATCAGCACCCTCTCGAGGTAAGTGATAAGACAATGAAAGGTAAGCATCTTGGAGCATTCGGTTTACTGGTAATGGACATGAAATACCCAAAAAGAGATGGGGCATTAAATATTAACCCTACAAATTTCATATGATCCTTAAACACGTACAGTATATAAGTTGACATACTGAGACAAGGGCTAACATTGAATGATATATTTAATATTTCCTATTAAAAGTCACGAGTTTTCATAGTAACGAACTTGGGTTGTTCTTGGCAGCCCAGGACGACTGTTGGTTGCAAGCTGGAAACAGCATCAAAGAACAAATTCCACAACGCAACAGCAAATTATGAAGACCATCCATATAAAGCACCTGCTTGATGGGGTTCTGGGAGTTCTTCTACTCCCCAAGCCCAGCCCGAGGAACATTATAAATGTTAGTCGGGAGAGGAGATATCATTAAGGGTAACCAGAGTAGTGCTTAATCCCGGAGAACACCTACAAATTGGTGATAATCGATAGAAATTGCATTCCAAAGATAAAATTAAAAAACTTACAGTTAAGATAGCCAGATATTTAATTAACTTTTTGTTTTATAAACTTTTATAATTTTATAAGTTTTTTGTTTTATAAAACCAATGTTCCAACTGTATATGCATGACTTTCAACAAGGTATGCTCCTCTCTCTCTCTGATGAAGAACCAAGCAGTGTTCAAGCCACAGATAATGTATAACTATCAAACAGCAATGTGCTGGCTGCTAACAAAAATAAAAACACGTTTCAGCTGACAATCCAAATTGAAACCACGACTGCACTTTATCAGACCTTCACTGCACATTGTAAAAAAATAAATGTAAATGTATTTACCAGTTTGCAAAATAAGAGTTTCAAATCTTCGAGGTGCTTCCCTATATCCCTCAAGCTTATCTGAAGAATTTCTAGCTTCCATGCATGCCCTCTCGTTACATTAACACTTCATCAATTTCTCCAGTAATTTTTGTGTGGATCAAGTCCTTGTTATTCTTCCTTTTTTCTAATGTTAAGTTTACCTCCTTTAGTCTATCCACATAGCTCACTAACCTTAAGTCTAGGACTTCTTGTGTAGATTTCCTCTGTAGTGTCTGCATCTCTGCTGTGCACTTTTAAAGCTGATACAGTAATAGTAAATTATTCAGTACACTGGCACAGTAGCATGTACATTTTTGCAGAGCACCGAGTATCCAAGATCTGAGCCGGAATAAAATTATGATCGTCACACACCTTGTGCATATCACAAGACAAAATTTTCTCCCGTGTTAGACTACCCATACTGAGAGCAACATCTTCACAGCTTTGCAAAAAAATTAATGGAATAAAAGTGTACAGTAATATATTATTACAGCAGCTAAATTATAATATTTCTTAAAAGCAATATATTTGTTTCCACAAATGCTAGGTACAGAACTTGCTTATAGAAGCCCATCTAAGCTAGCTCTTGATTGACAACAAGGTGGGCCAATTGACATGGCTCTCACCAGTGCTGTACATAACATTTAACAAAATACAATTACCAAGTAATTACCTATCAAATGAAAGCACTAAGTCTAGAGGGCAAAATAGCTTTGTAATAATACTCTTTTCTGGGAAGAGGTGACACAAAGGTTTTATCAGGAAAAATAGTAATGAAATTTATGTCACCAGCAGACTATGACCTGACTAACTAAAGCAGAAGTGTGTGAATGCTTGCTGTAATGTTCAAGTACATGGCATTTCAGGACAGTGGCAATTAGTACAGTACAACTTCACTGTACAAGTCAGGGCTTACAAAATTTTAATTTGAACTCTCCATAGGGGTAAGGTGGGCACAAAACAAAGGGGGTACATTACAATTGTGCAGAGAAACTACAATCTTCTTGAAACGATTTCAGAGCTCCCCGCAGCCCAGTCCTCGACGAGGCCTCCTTTTTTGTTACACATCCCCAGGAAGCAGCCCGCAGTAAACATGCTAACAAGCATGCTATTCTTGCAGTTAAAAGATTGCACACTCAATCAGGTCAATTGGAGACTTTGGAGGGTTTACACAAGGAATCAGTCAATACCATACAGATTGCAGTGCTCTTGTAACAATGAACACAAATTTCCACACTTGTGCTCTGAACTGATGAAGAACAAAAGCACCTCGAAGCCAAGATGCAAGCCAGTTGGCAAACAATTAAGGTCAAAGCTCACAAATATGCAGGGCACCCATAACTTAGTTTGGACACAACTAGCAATGATAGTAACTGGAAAATTATCCATATATGTGCACCTCAGGAAGTATCAACAAAACTAAGTTAAGGGGTCTTGGGGCACTTAGTTTGCAGGTAATGGCTATGTAACACCAAAGATAGGTAGGAATCAAGAAACAATGCCAAGCGTTTCACATTATCATTAATCAGTATACAAGTTGGCTACAATGAAGGGTTAAAGACAGGCAGACCTGCCTAGGGAGGTCAAGTTTCTTAGTACGAAACTTAAAAACCATACTTAGCAAACAAGTAAATATATCAAAAGAAGGCACCAAGCCACGAAGACGATTTAGCACTGTCACAGGCTATAACTCAAGTTGCCAACAGGAGCAAAAAGAAAAAAAAAAAATTATAAAACGTAATACATGACAAAAGTTATCGGATATACAAAGTATTCATCGAGCCATAAATACAAAGATGAAATAAACCTTTGTTGAGAAGGGGAAGGAGAGACCACTAAGAGGTCTCATACACCAGTGCCTGGAGTATATATTTAGGGATTTGATTAAACTGCCTTAAATCTACAATGATCAGTGCCCAACAGTGCTGTGCACTGATCTCATTGATTTTGCTTTACAAACCTAGATTGGTTAAAATTATGAACTTTGGCACTTTATTCCCAAGTTGGACAAAGTAATATTGTGACCATAATACAGTACTACCTTCATTTACACACACACACACAAATTACACTAACATGATATATATATATATATCAATGAGAAAATCAACAAAGTAAGGTAGAGTAAGCGGCTGGGAGTGCTTTGGTCGCAGGTTCGCATCGCCTCCAGAGCTCCAGTTGACTTTCTCACTACCTTTATATTACCAGTAGTGCCAGATCCGGCAATTCCTTTAAATACATAGTTTAATACTATTCTAGTGATAAATGTGCAAGGCATGGTGTTCATTGTAATTTGAAGACATGGCAAATGTATTTTACCTGCTAAAGTGAATAGCCATGTCATGAAATCTTATAGTTTGCAAAAAGCACCCTAATGTCACCACCTATTTGTATTTCGGCTATTCAAGTTACTGTGTTTTCTATGGATAGTGTATACAGTTTATTTATGACACTACAGTATACTGCAATTAAAAAGTACCTTGGGCAATTCTTAACTCTCCTAGACAACTGAAAACATGGATTAGGGGCAAGAAGCAGGCGAGTGCCTGTTTTAACATGTTGCAATGCTCATTTCCAATGTATAGATACACTAGCAATTCCTAGGAACTGCATTGAATTAATTACCCAACTAAAGGTAGACTACAGCCAGAATACTTTTGGTTCCAAACATGGTACTGACATTGAGTCGGTTTAACTGAGAACAACTCGGCGATTTCAGATCCAAAGGGCAGGTAAAACTTGCTGCCGTTGATTACATCTCGGAAAAAAGGGGGGGGGAGGGGAGACGAAGTTGGCAAGGTTATATCTCCAAACTAGCGTAGTACAGGACAATACAGCCTTAACATATTTGTTGTATTTAAAGATGAACAGTCCTTGGTGCACTTTGATAGGATATAGAATAAAAATATAGTAATAACACTTCAAATACCACTAAATATTTTGAAGCATTTAACTCTTATCTGCTTGTTAATTAAGGGGGACCATCACTATCATTATTTGTAAACCTGTTTTTGGATATTCATTTTTAAATGAGAAAATATTTAAACAAATTTCCCATATAGTGCATGTACATATTTGTTTATTTAAACATATTTTTTTAAAATATTTTTGTAAAAATATTTGTTTGGCATCATTGGAAAACTCTGATATGAATACATAAGTGTGTTTCTGGGACCGAGAAAAGTTGACGCCATAAACCCCAAGGAACAGGTAGACACCAACCATGGATAAATTCTTGGAAATTGGTAAATGCAGTTCAAAGCTGATAATTATAGGATTTTAAGGCTAGGAAGATTACACATATATGCCAGACATCAGCTAAGCATCATTAAAACTCGGGGGGGGGGGGGGAGAGAAAAATGAACAAATGTTAAAAAATATGTATGACATAGGATAATAGGATTAATGTCCCTAAGCATTGGTAAGTAATTTCACCACAAGATGGCACCAAGACAGGGAGACTAAGCATTGGTAACAAGAACTATAATGTTATTGTTTAACTTGCCCTTGTGAGACCACTTCAGTTTATGCAGTACAGTTTAAAGACCTCATAATGCAAAATGCATGAAAATTCTCTATACTGCACAGAGGATGACCAAGTCAATCCCTGGCATTAAGACCCTCCCATAAGTAAGAGAAACTAAAAGGCAAGAAGGCTCATGATTAAATAAATGAAAGGGAATAACAAAAAGGATATTGATAATGTTAAATTATCAATTAATGTTAATGACAACTATAATGAAGTATTTATTCATAATAGAACTATTCATTCATCAATAACAACTATAATGTTAAATTATCAAGCCAAGGTAGAAAAAATAATTCATTAATTCAAATTATATTAGTTCCGAATAAGAAAAGAAATGGACAAATGTCTGGAAATGGGATTGCTGACCTAAGAAACAAATTACCAAATGACATTACAGATACAAACATGCAACAAAATTGCAAGTATTGGCCGAATAAGTGAACTATCAGCGAGAGATCATGCTCTTGGACCCTACTTCCTGGTGCACTTTAAATTGTCTCAAGTTTTTTGTCGTATGGATAGTGGTTGCTTCCACTTTGTTCATTACATTCCACTTGCCAGACACCCCTGCGGCATTTGAGTACAGTATTTGCTTACATCACACAGTTGCAGTTTCACCCACGCATTCACTGAATTTTCTTAAAAGTCAAAGACTGTCCTTGTCCACCTCATCTGCTCCCCTCAATTATTATGTTATCATAGCCTTTCAGTTCATTCTCTCCTCTGTTAGACATTTCCTTAATTTGTCTTTTGAAGCTTAAAACTACTAAATTGTTGCGGGGACTTAGATATTTATGTCTGGATAACCTGAGAAACCGGAAAACATTAAATGGGAATAAAGAGTACAGTGTACTGGTTCTGTACTGTACTAGTACAGTACAGTGTACTGGTTCTTGAACACTTCAAGCTCTTTAGAATCATAATGTTAGATGTTCTTCAGACAAAATTGTAAAGCATATATTTTTTATCTGGATATTTACCTCAGTAATATATTATAAAAGCTAGAATAACTTTCATACATTTATGACTATTTTATGAGCATTATAACAAAAATCAAAATTTGCTGCCAAATTTCATTCTCCTTTTCATGATGGCCATTAAGAATGTTTTCATAACTATGATGGCATTCTACCAAGGCATCAACTTTCCTAAAAGGAGCTTGCCCAAAGATTACTAATGATAATTTTTCCAGAATGGACTACATACTAGGTAATACCTGCTACTTCATTAAGTGCCACCATACCATAAATGGATTGACCTGGAAAATACCTGGAGAGGGTTCTGGGAGTTTCTCTACTCCCCAAGCCCAGACTGAGACAACTTAATACTCACTAGCAGAAAAGTAATACTGTACTATTCTAAATATGATGTCCATATGTAATGTATGGAACATAACCCCCTATTCTTAGTTTCCTCCGTGTGAAAATACTTCACTACAAAGTGATAAGTTGTTAATGAAACCAACTAGGTAGTGCTAGTTATATAGCAACCCCCACCATCTGCCCCTGGTGCAAATGGCATTCACCCTCTATATTATATAGGGGATAGGAGGTTTGGAAGATTGGACTACAGGCGGTTATCTCGAGATGATTTTGGGACTTTAGTGTCCTCGCGGCCCGGTCCTCGACCAGGCCTCCACCCCCAGGAAGCAGCCAGTGACAGCTGACTAACACTCAGGAACCTATTTGGCATAGGGTGAAAAACTCTGCCCATTGTTTCTCGCCGGCGCCCGGGATCGAACCCGGGACCACAGGATCACAAGTCCAGCATACTGTCCGCTCGGCTCCCCAGGAACCAACTTTTCCAACATTTCTTCTCACTCATAGCAAAAATACTTTCTTTAATCTAATTATCTTTTACTATTCTTCAAATTTTCTAAAGTTAAGAAAACTCTTCACTACCCAATAAAAGCAGAAACATAACAATGAACAAACTATTTAAAATACAGTAGTTTAACAATCACTGATAATTCAATTTAAGCACATAACCAATATTTTGTTTCTCCTTTAAAAGTGGCATAAAATTTGTGAGCTATTTGTCCAAAAACATTGGTCTTTGCATTAACATGTGGTGGTAAGAAAAATGCCAACATAGTTCAATATTATAAATATCCATATCACTTATGAAAGCTTTCAAACTCCAAATATCCAATTATACTGTTCGATGGTCTCGCCCAAACTGACAGAAGCAATGAAATACCATTGCAGCAAAACAGAATGCATTGCATTCCAAAATCACTTAAAAATCAACGACAACACACTGATTTTTTTAGGAAGACACAATCACACGAATTTTTGTATTGCACATGGACTCTAGCAAACAAGGTTCCACTGAAGTAGGACTCCACTGCACTTTCAATAACATCTGGTAAAATATCCGGAGGCTAAGCAAATTAAAATCACATCACTACCCTTGAAGATTAACACAACGCTAGAGACTTTCAAAATCACTAGTTTATTCATTAGTTATTTATAAACAAATGAACAAATCCACAAGGGCCGTGACGAGGAAATAAATCATTATTGTGGATTTGTTAATTTGATGCATCACGTTAGTGTGATCTCTGTGTGTATTTATAAACATATTTCTTTAATAAAATCAACCTTAACAGGACAAGTCCCTAATTGTAAACTTTAATGATCAGTTCTCCGTGAAAACATATTAATTTACAAATATTTACTTCAGTACCTTACCTTAAATTATGCTTCCACTACACCAATGTTGGTCAGCATCAGGAGTGTTCAGTGCAGGAATAGGTAGGCAAATACCAAAAACATTAGCATATCTTTTCAATTTAATTTCAGTCAAGTACAAAGCTTACAGAAACAGCATTCTGTACTCTTTTTAAAACTACAGCATGCACTCTTATATTACAAATTCCATGTATTTTACACCCAATATTTTACATTTGCCAGGAACAAATTTTCACAGCAAAGGCCACACACAATTATCCAGGATATGTAAAGACCAAATAGAGAACAGGTAATGTGGTTGCTAACAGGTGATGAGCAAGTGACTGTACCATACATGCTTAACATGTGAAAACTCGCAACAGAATAAGTTAAACACTAACGGACAGAGTAAAGGATAAACACGTTAACATCCAGAAGGATGGATGATTGAGCCTATGCATGACTATACAAAGGAGTCTGCCTGAGCAACAACAAATGGCAAGCCAGGTAGAGGTGCAGAGATTAGGTTGACCTCAAAACTGAGTTACTTGAGCATATCTGCAACAATTTCACTAGTCCTCCATAATTATATCCACACAGGTGTTTGTGTGTGTGTACTTAACAGCCAATATTAAATTAACTAGTTAAAACTGCACAATAATTTTAAATTAAAAGTGTGGAAAGCTTTCATAATTCAGCCTCTAAATTTTAATTCAAGCCAAACTTAATAAAAAGCCAAACACTCCTATTATGTAAATTTAAAAGTAAAAATATAGATCAAGTTATACATTACTGGAAAAAATAACGTCTTATAATGCATATACTGCACATCTGAATTGATAAGGCACAAGAGATTTGCAATTAGAGAAAAAAAAAGGTGAGCAAATATGATTAGAAGGGCAGCTCTGTTGACATTTGAACCATGCATGAATACATAGCTAGAGCCGTGCTACAGTATCAATGTTTAAAAGTAGCAAATGTAAACAAATGTAAAGCAAATGTAATGGTATTAGATTCAAATACCTCTAAGTTGTAATTTTTTTAACCTGATGAAAAGAAACTATATTGATGGCGCAAACTAACAATTGCTAATATTTTGCAACGCAAAATATTAAGCATAAATAGTTACCAAATGAGTCCTCAATGGAAACAATTTGAGAAAGACCTAACACTGCAAATGGACTTCTTATAAACAAATTAACACCAGAACTTTTAATAGCATGTAATTTGTATAACTTGGTAAAGTATCTTACCCACTTCACATCTTTCCCCCCTCATCCTCTACCTAAGCCTGCTTAATATTCACGAACTCTCCATTCTTCCTATTTTTGAAAACCTTATAAATTCCCAGTAAGTAATTCTTCACTTTACCCCAGGACAATAACCACTACCTTTAGCATCTTCAAAAAACATGAGTTCAAACAATCACCCCAATTTTCATTATATGCCATGCTAGAACCTATTGCAGGCGATGAGTCACAATAACGTGGCTAAAGTATGTTGACCAGACCATACACTAGAAGGTGAAGGGACGATGACGTTTCGGTCCGTCCTGGACCATTCACAATCGACTTGAAAATGGTCCAGGACGGACTGAAACGTCGTCGTCCCTTCACCTTCTAGTGTGTGGTCTGGTCAACAAAAGAACCTATTATTGGTGCTATTACAATATATTTTGTTGCAAATAAAAGAACAAGTCAAATTTGTTGGGTACACATCTAGCTGAAGTAGAGAAAATGTCACCTTACTAGGCTCCAGTAGTTATGTTTAACTGATACAATGAAGACAATATAGGCCACACTACATGATCAGTACGCGTTTACAGCGCCAGCAAGTGAACTATAAAGTTGAAAACAATTTCCTTTGTTTTGTTGATAATTATGAGAGTACTAACACTGCAGCTAAACTTAATTTATCTAGATAAATATTCAAAATTTCAAAGGATCTTAAAAATAAAAATTGATAAGAGAAGCATCCAAATTATTCGACACCATGGATACCATGTTCTAGAAAGTTCAGGGTAACCTGAACTAATGATGAAAAAAAACTACTAATAGCACCTTCACTATAACTTACTATACAGAGTACATTCTTGCCTTTGTGGAGTGTGGGTTCTGATGACAGCTTCTTCTTCATGCAGCCACGCTGGTCCTCAATTTCACCCTTCTCAATAGATCACACTTAAAAGAACTTACTGTACTTCTCCCAGATTCACTGTTTGGGATGTTTTGTGGCGTACGCTAAAATGTTTTGTATTAAAAGTTAAGATATATATTCCATCTGAGTTGCAACCAGGATTTGATTAATATTGTTATTCAGCCATCTGCTTCCAATTATATCCAAAAAAACACTTAAGTGTATTTCAGTGATGCTAAAACCTGCTTGGTATCTGCAGGCAAGTGACATTTAATGTCCTTACTGGCATAAAACTGTTTCTTCAGTTTCAAAAGTATAATAGCCTCAAAGAAAAGCTTTATTTAAAGAGTATTACTGTACTAGATGTACCAAATTAAGGGTATTTCAATAAATTATGTAAAACTTTACCTGGGGATTTTTTTTTTATTACTGAAAAACAAAACTAAAAACACCTTGAGATTCTACCATGAGGGAAGAAAATGGAAAATGGCAAGACCAGCTACTTCTCTTGTAAACATGTTTTTGTTAAGAGAAAGCTTACAGCAGGACTAATGAAACGAAAAGTTGAATTTTGGCAGAAGGGAAGGCGAGAAAGTCTGGAATGATAATAGGTACAATTTAGCATGGAAGTCAGGGAAGGGGTAGCCATGTATATAAATGCAGGAATTAGCTAAAGGCAGCTGGAAACATTTGAGGAATTTGGTAGGAGTTATCAAGAAATATTAAAGCTTAGACTGTAAAGTTAGCACATAGCCAGGAGAGGAAGTTTCATATTCAAGGTGACAGACTGGTATACAGAAAATGAGGTCTACCAAGGATAAAAATTTTGAACTTAGCATAAAGGTTTAAGTTTGATACAGATGGTGATAAATATTTAGAACGATGGAAGAGTGGCATGAAAACTGAAGTAATGTACAAGATATCCAGATACTGAAAACCCAAGGTCATGTTGCGTCTTTTTTTTACAAGGATACAGTAAATTAATTCATCAAGCACAGCTGTGAAAAAAATATGAAAAAAATACAAAAAAGCCTAAGAAGAAAAAGCTAAAATATGAACCATAAAATACAGTAGATGCTAAATTAAATTTAGGCTCAGAAAATGTTAAGGGAATTAAATTGCTTCAGGATCAAGAACAGTAAATGAAGTTAGAAGAGGAGTAACAAGCTTATCTACCATATGCTTGCCTAGATTAATATTCACAGAAGGCAAGCATGGAAAAAAAAAATAGCCTAAAATTCTGGACAGCAGAAGCATGTAAATAATAAAGGGATAACTACGCCAGTAATAAGACCAATAGCAGTCGCAAACAAGGTGTTGTGCAACTATACGTTTCGCTGCAGTTTCAGGACTGTCCCAAAAGGAAGTGCCCCAGGTTTTTTCTCAAGTCACAGATGGGCTTAGGTGTAAGCCTCCCAGATATGGCTTGTGTGACTATTTTTCGGTGAAAAATTAATAACTTACTTCAATGTCAACTACAGGTATCTTCATCTCAATATCTGTAAAATATTAATTCATATATTCAAATGCTTCTTCACAATTGCGTTTATTTATTTTTAGGGCAAATTGTAAGGTATCACCTACTTGTCCCTTAACTTTTTTGGTCAAGTTTTAAAAAAATTATATTCAAATTACAGGATACCAAAGCAAACCAAAACGTCTCTTTTTTTTTTCTATTGAGGGAATCCATTTTCAAATCATTTCATCTTTTCCTATTCAATCAAACTACTAAAGTGGGGTAAACTGGCACAACTGAACATACCTCTCTCCAAGCAGGGGCAGGATCCCATTTGTACTTCCAAAACAAAACAAAGAGATGGAACAGTAGTGAGGCTTACCTGAGCAGCCTTCCCCATCTAGCTAGTTGGTGAGTATTCGTTCCACCCAGCCACATGCATATCAGTACAGGGGGGTTGACACTACACTGAACTTGTGCAGGTTTAGCATGCCTCCCCCTATACTTCTTCACAATATTTCTGCTATGTATCTCCTTTCTACCATTGCCAGTGTTTAATCACCACTAAACAATTAGAGAAGAGACCATGAAATAGTACACTAGCATAAAGTGTACTATAAATCACTGTAGAACTCTACCTGAAGCAGTGATACCACTCAGCAAAAAAATAGAATATAAAAAATACACAGAAGAAATTATGAATTGGCTGCCTGGCTTGGGTGGCTCTCCCACTCACCAACCTCTAGACAATCTCAGTGGTACAAACCCCAAACTGCATAGAACCTGCAAGTCTTTTTCCTGCACCACTGAGACTTTTGGGTTCCATAATGTGCAGTTGAACTACTGTGAACAGACAAAACCAGAACAAGTAGTAAGTACAAACGAGTGACCCACTGACCTGCAGTGTTGCACTAAAATAGCACAACAAGGCAACACAGCACCCCCTGCAACAAGAGAGGAACGCGTCAGCCAGTTTACTTAGCAAGCTTCTCCTATGTATACCATACATTTTGTGGAATCAAAACTTCCTTGGCTTAGGCCTGAAACATAAAGAGATTACTGGTTTAGTCGGAAAGAAGCAAAAGCAGGTAATGACAACGTGATAGTTAACTTTCACACCATTCCTTTATTTTCAGGTCTGAATATCTGTACATGGATGGGTAATGTGTACAAAAGTCTTCATGCTAGGCATAAAACATAATATCCATTTCACTAACTAAAAGGGTCATAGGAAAAAATCCCAATTAACCAGTTTCTTTTGGAATGTGGTTATACAGACTAATACTTATGAGCCAGTGCAAGAAATAATTAGTTGGGTATTTACCATACACAGACATCTCAAAATCACACTCACTCATTCATGGACTCCACATACATGTCTTATATTCTGCTCATTGTGTTTTGAATTCTGCACTAGTACTGAAATATTATTACATAAATATTTATAATGAATTCACCTTCATGGCCTATACAAAAGATCCTACAAACCTACTGAAATAAAGTTTCTAAGTAGTAACTGAAAATTGTAATCATAACAGTATTTACAACAGTTTAATAGAAAGTAGCCATGAAAGCTATTCACTGTCAGCCCAGAAAACAGTATAAAATACAATTCACTGTATTCCTGATATAAAACTTTACAAAATTACTTTCTCTTACAAAAGGAACACTTCACTGTTTTCCCTCTAATGCTACACAATAGTGCTTATGGACATGAGAATAATTAAGTAGAGCCCTATACTTAAATTTCTAGTAATTATTTCACTTATTTACAGTCTATATTGGTCTGAAGGTCTTTGCACTTACAAAGATGAAAACGAAGCAATGCTGGCTTGTCCCCCAAGCTGAGGATGTAACCCCAACAGATGTGGCGTGCCAGCAGCCATGTTTGCCTAAAGTCAATCACAAAGTTGCTCACTGTTGGGGTTGCCCCTGCTGGGGTGCTGGAGGCCCTGGCTGGCCAGGTTGGCCCCATCCTTGCTGGCCCCAACCCATCCACATGTAGCCAGGGTTGGGCTGGTAGCCATAAGCATATTGGTTATAGGGCATTTGGTTGTAGGGCATCTGCTGAGGATAGTATTGCCAATACCCCATCTGCCCCATCTGACTGGGATAACCTCCACCATTAGGATAGCTGGGCATGCTAGGCTGGGCTCCATTGGCATCTTGGGCTGGATTGTTGGCTTGGTCAACACCCGTATCTTTACCCCAGGAGCACCTTATAATTTGACCATTTAAGTTAGAATTGTGTAACTCGACAATTGCCTGACATGCACTCTCCTTGCTTGTGTATTTTATGAAAGCATACCCCTTCTCTTTAAATATCTTAATTTTTTCAATCTGACCATGGGGCTGGAAAGACTTATGTAACATTTCTTCTGATATGTCTTGTTTCAAGCCTCCACAAAACACAGTTGTGTTGGTGGGAGTTGTCTGGTTGTATACTTCTTCATAATTCAGCTTCTTTTGTTCGGGTTTGTTTTCATTAGGAGTGTTTGCAGGTTTACGAGTAGCCCAACGAGTTTTGATCATCTTTCGGCCAAGCCACTGGCCATTCATTGCACTGATACTTGTTTCTGCATCCATCTTCTTCACAAACACAACAAATCCATAGCCTCGAGACTTGAAACTCTGTGGGTCCTTAACTACCTTGCAGTCTGAAATTTCACCAAATACCTGAAAAGCCTCCCTGAGGGCCTGTTCATCTATTTCAGGACTAAGATCGCCAACATATACATGATGGTGCCTACTGGTATCTACTTTGGTATATTTGTTCTTATTACCCTGTCCAGTCGCCCAATCCACTCGCATTTTCCGACTCTGAAGCATCTTGTCATTCATCATAGTGATGGCATTAAGAGCTGTCATATGATCACAAAACTCAACAAAGCAATAAGGGTCTGTGGTGGGCTCGCGGAACATCTTGCAGCTGCGAACCTCACCCAGCTGGCCAAACAGCATCATGATGAGGTCCTCGGTGACTGTGCTGTCCAGGTTGCCCACGTACAACGTCCTGTTCTGCTCTGAGTGTGCCATGTTGCTGTCACCTGTGGAACCAACCACATCAGCACATCAGACACCCCTATTACCAGCCCATATACCAGCAATACTCCAGGCTGGCAAGGTGCTACCTACACTTTTGCAACCTTTAACAAGCTCATACTACTCATTATTAACCTTGACATTGCAAAAGTATAAATTCACATGTGAATGAATAAATGATGACAGCATATAAAATATCTGCAAATTCAGACTAATAATCTCAAACAAATCAAAGGGACAGAATTAAATATTTGTTTTTCAAACAGTTTACTAATTTCAGAGAGCAGAATAGCATTTATCAAATTCAGGAAGCTAAGGGTTAAGATGACAAGGAACCTGTAAACCTAGAATATCCATGTTAAAGAACTCGAATTAATAACTTGCAAAGCTATACAAAACTTTTGTATAGCTTTGTCCATAACAAAATAAAAATATTTGAGGGAAAATGCATAAATTTACGCAGGCGATGAGTCACAATAACGTGGCTGAAGTATGTTGATCAGACCACACACTAGAAAGTGCAGGGACGACGACATTTCAGTCCAGGACGGACCAAAATGTCGTCTTTCCTTCACTTTCTAGTGTGTGGTCTGGTCAACATGAATAAATTTACCCTACTTAAGCCAAAGTGCTGTAGAATTAAATGACAAACACAGCTCAGGGGTGATCATCAAATGAGTAGGTTTATATTTCAATTCTGCAGGTACCCAAAATGTCATTACCATGCCTACAAAACTACTCCAAACAATACTACTACTAGTATTTATGCACCACAGCACCAATGTGTACAGCATAATCCGATGTACACTACAATAAAAAAAATTAACTGAAAGTTAAAATTATTTTTAATGCACGTGGTGTATACTAATCTTGTTCAAATATTGCACATTTTATGAAATTCTTAGCAAATTGTCATGTTGTCAACCAGGACAGTTGACATCATTACAAAAAAATTACATTGTATATACAGTATACTGCATATTGCATCCTGTAGCCCTTAGATGATAGCTCACTTTAACTGGTGCGTTCTTCCCACTCTAGAAATTTACGAGAACTGGGTTCTGCTAATAAATATTATTACAAAGATTTTATATTTCTCTGGTTATTATTACATAATAAAAAGATAAACATTATTATGAACAAATCCATAAGGGCCGTGACGAGGGTTTGAACCTACGTCTGATAGGTTAATCGTAGCTCAGTCGATTAAGGCGGCGTCTGGGATGCTCTGGGACGTAGGTTCGAACCCTCGTCACGGCCCTTGTGGATTTGTTCATTTGATGCATCACGCTATTGTGATTTCTGTGTGTAAACATTGTTATTATATGTACATTCAAAGTTTTAAATTAGAATGCAGTAACTTTGAAAATATGGCAATGTTCAAAAAATTTGTATACAAAATATTAAGTCTGAGACCATTTTTGGTATTTTATATCACCCCTATTTTTTATAGTCCCTTAAATTCTAGAAGAAAATAAGGGCTAACTCTTGATCCCTTATTTTTGAACGAGGAACTAATATCACTAATCAGAATTTAATACAAAATTCTATGTATAGTGTACAGTATAAGTAAACAGGACTTTTTTCTAGTATATTCCACATATTTAACTAATTTGGGAAGACAGCCTTCCTTGCTTCTTTAGGAAGCACCCAACTCATGCCTGTATAAACATACCACGAGTTTTAGGCTCTCGTCAGGAATCTGAAAAAATAATTGTTATATTCATAATATTATGGAATGTCAAACTAAAAAAAAAAAAAAAAAAAAAAGTCAACTATTTTTTCTAGAAAACATATTCCATCTGTATCTTTTAAGGTGACAACTATTAAATGACAAGAAATGAAATTGGGAGGCAATACTCTTTATGTGCCAATATGATAACCAATTAGGATTACTTTTGAAAATTTCCTTAATCTTTTAGCAAGTTGAAACAATAGTACTGTACTTTTTTACCTATGCATGTACTACCTACATAGTACTGTCATGTACTACAAATTATACTACTGGACGGCATCAAACCTGTTATATTAAACAGAAGCAAACATTACAAACTTCAGCCTCAATCTCAGCCATTACTTTACGTTAAAAATACAACAGAAACAGCTGTGGTTTACACTTCTCAAAAATAATCTGCAGCGTTTATAATTAAAAATATGTAGAATAATAATCTGCTTGCATAGAAAAATAATTAACAAGTTTAAAATACTTTAAAGCATTTTCCAAAACCTATGCCACAACTAACCAAATGATTACAGTGTCCTACATTCTATACTCCCATTGTACATTTTCACTCTGACCTGCCCCCTACCCCTCCCACACAAACACAACTCTGAAGCATCCAAGAAGCTACACATAGCTTGCCAAGCAGCTAATCGCAACACAACACACTAAGTTAAGAGAGAGAGATCCTGGAAGCCAGGACATTCGACAAGGATATGCACTACCGTAAGAGGGGACAATGCAATTGGGATAATAAGGAGCAGGGCGGAGCTACATAAGTGCCCATGAGTTAAATGGGCATGGCCAAAACGTAACCTCGCCAGAGCAGTTTTTCACCACCAATTACGGTGGTAGTTGGAAAGACGTGGGGGGGGGGGGGGGGAGACACTACCCTTAAGAGCACCCAGCTTGTTACCAGTAACAGAAGACTAGCAATCCTGCCAACGGGCACAAATCGAGGAATGAATAACTGGGTAACTGGTAGAAGCCGAAATAAACACCTTTGCGTGTTTCTTATTTAAGAAAACACCAATATGATTGGGAACCCAGCAAAACTAGACTGCCTTTATTTAATCTGTTGTAGAAAGAAACAGTCAATATTGAATACCGATGACCACAGGATGGACAGGATTAAAGGACTCCACACCATGAAGGCAACAACAAAAGAAGAATTACGGTGAGAAAGCAGTTGACGATGAGCAAACAAAATTGCATAAAGTTCTGCTGTGAAAATGCTTGTCCCCAGAGGCAGGCGACACACAAAGGTGCAGTCAGGAAACTCAATGGAGTAGCCTACACCGCCAGCAGACTGACCCATCTGTTTAGACGGAGTTGGAGTATGAAGAAAAGTGAGCGAGGAAAAGGGATTTCAGAACTGTAGAAGAGATAAAAGCCATAGTCATGTGGGTTAAGGTTCTACAAAGAAGAGGGACCCTCCACGTGGGCAACAACGGAACAACACGAGGAGAAACAGGCAATCACGGCGATCCTGTAGAGATAGGATGCCAGTTTCCACATAGAAGCTCTGGGTAAGAGTCGAAGGAAAGGCACCAGAGCTGAGGTGGAGCCCAGTATGGTGAAGAGCATCAAGACTAAGGGTGGAGGCAGATAATTAAACAGGACAGCCATAATCGAGTTTAGACAGCACGAGAGAGGAATGTAAAGAGAGGAGCGTGCGCCTATCAGCTCCCCAGGAGGTATGGGACAAGATCTTAAGTAAGTTAAGGGCCTTAAAGCATTCAGGTAAGAGATTTGGGGTGACCAGAACAAGCGAGTGTCAAAGATTAACCCCAGAAGCTGAAACCTTATATAAAAGAGGATTACAATAAAGTGACGGGGGGTTGAATGACCTGCTTTCGAGTAAAGGTCACAACACAAGTCTTAGCTGTTGAGAATGTGAAGCCACGATTGGTGACCCAGGACGATATGGCATCAATCGCAAGTTGAAGCCGCCGTTGGAGGAAAGGCGAGTCATCACCTTAACAGCAGAGGGTAAGATCGTCAACATATAGAGCAGAGAAAATGTCAGAGGGAAGGGAGGAAAAATGACCATTGAGGGCAACCAAGAAAAAAGTATTGCTCAGAACACTACCTTGGGGCACAGCTTCCTATTGCCGAAAAGAGGCAGTGAGGGCGGTATCAAGCCGCACTGGAAAGGAACTGCAAGAGATAAAGCTCTGGAGGAAGAGAGGGAGATTACTACGAAGGCCAAAAGAATGTAATGGGGACAGAATATGGTATCTCCAGGTGGTGTCATACAGCTTTTCCAGGTCAAAAAGGACAGCAACAATGGAGGTCTTTGCACAAAAGGCAGTTTAAATATGGATCTCCAAGTTCACGAGGACATCAGCCGTGCTGCGACACTTGCAAAAGCCAAATTGAGAAGGGAAGAAGTGATAGTGTTCCAAGAAGAACATCAGATGGAGATTGACTATACGCTCAAAGAGTTTGCAGATGCAACTCGTAAATACTGAAACGTGCATGGAGGGAGATGGCGAAGCTTATCTTCCCTATGAATATGAATATTAGATATTCATAATGAATATCATTCGAGCCCGCTGACGTAGAACCGCAGAGGGCCAGGGCAGACTGAAGTTCTGGGAGAGAGAAAAAGCATCATTATAGGGAAGCCAAAGAGAAGTGCACAAATCTAAGGGAGAAGATTCAAGAAGGGGCTTACGAGTAAGGAAAGGAGGGAGATGAAAACCGGAGCTAACAGTTGTAAAGTGTGAACCCAGTTTGGTAGTGACCGACACGGGATTCGCCACAATAGAACCACAGAGGTGAAGGACTGGCGAGATATCTGGAACAAACTTAAATCGTTATTTTGAAGATTTTCTTCCAGATCAGGGTCAAGAGGAGTGTCAGACCTAGTGGTGGAAACGAAAAATCTCCAAACACTCACGTTTAGTCGTATGTATGACCCTATGGGCCACTGCACTCTCCTTCCGAAACAAAATAAAAGAAACAGGCATCCTATGGTGACAGTATTTCTTCCAAGTTGTAAAACAGCCCGACCAGTCTGCATTCCACCAGGGAACGCACTTCCACGCACCCCAGGTTATTAGGTACTAATAACCAGAGAAATTTGTTTGTAGAAATAGCCTAAGCTATTTCTCCTAAGCTCCTTTTGAGATGTATTTTATTATCTCAAACTAACTTGAACTAGAGAAATATAAAATCTTTATAGTTATAGATAAATAAGCACAACCCAACCCAAAGCTTAAAATCTAATATAAACCAAATTCACCCCAGTTGAACCTAGATACATCAGATGTTGTAAGCCATTGTTGACCAGACCACACACTAGAAAGTGAAGGTTTGGCTTCACTTTCTAGTGTGTGGTTTGGTCAACATATTTCAGCCACGTTATTGTGACTCCTTGTCTGCACGTAAGCCTTTCTCTAACAGTTAATGCAAAAATCCATAAATCACATCTACAAATGCAAAATTATGGGCAATTGTGAGTATTAATGGCAAAGCACTGCATCTGTAAAACATTTGTCATAATATTTCAGTTCTTTTTTCAGTGAACAACACTTTAATCTAGTAATTTGATTAAATATCATTTAAAGACCCAAAAGTTAAATTTAAACAAATCTAGTCCATTCTCATTGATATGAAAAATTGCAAGATCTATGCTTAACTAGTTTTCCCAATGTCTAAGCAAATTGCAGAGCAGTACTCTAATACAATACTTTGTGAGAAATTTAATTTAACCGAGGAGCGGCAGTGGTCGCAAATATAATATTTTTTTATAATTCTCTGATTATGTTATAGATTTTTTATAATCTACTGTTTTGGTGTATTATTCAAAAGTGTGTAATTTGAGAAATTTATACAATTAAATGTGAAACATTGCTATTCAAAAAAATTACGGTGCTCACAGTGACATGTACGTTATATTTTTAGAGCAATAAAACACTGTTTTTGCTGTTATTACACTATACACGTTATTTATAACTATCAACATTTTAAGCACCATAACAAACTAATAACTAGTTCTGGTGTGTGACGGTGAAATCAAAACAGCATGGAGCAATACAATACAGACAACCACAGCAGTCGCACTATGCAAGAAAACGCCTACAGTATTCTACATATCTCGCTATGACTAGTCACAGAACTGCTGCTATTATCACATTCCCAACAAAATCACGAATATGAATCCATTTCCACAAGGTCGTGTTGTGAAGAAGCATGAGGTCGTTTCATGATGTGTAGATGAAGGAGACTGGCTGGGTGCTGTGCCCCTACCTTATGTTTGTTGTTATCATAACTAGCATTGTATTCATCGATATCTGAACGTTGTACATAGTCTTTATCGCAGGATCATCTTGGTCACTATCAACACAAACTAATTGTAATTAACTATTTTATTCATCATTATCAAGTGGTACTGTGACCCTTAGCTGCACAACAGTGCTGTGAACTCTGGCAAGTGCCAGCCTTAGTTGCTCTCTCCTACTTAGACACTGATCTAAGAATATAATTTATGTCACTATACATGAGCACCAAATTTTTTAGCACAGCAATGTTCCACACATTTGATTATACAGGTATAATTTTATCAAATTACATGCTTTTGAACAATATTACAGCAAAAAAGTAAGAAAACAATAACTGACTGAAATAATTATGAAACATCATATTCGCTGCAACTGCTGCCCCAGGGGGTCGCTGGGACTAGGGTTTACCGAGCACTTGTCACACTGTACCCATATATTGCACAACTTCTCTGCTCCCTCCCACAGCTAATGTATGTCATACAGTATTTTTTTCCCCGTGATCAGAGAATGCATTTTAACAATATGTAATGATGGGTTTGAATTTTTTTTCAGGTGCACCATGGGGTGTGTGATACTATAATGCATTGCAGTGGTTAATAAACAGTAGCATGGGTACTTTTGGCAAGGGCAAGAGGAACTTAAGCATTGATAAGAAGACTCATTGAAGAAATGTGATTGTGGTGGGAAAAAGCAGCTAGAAAAAGGAGTATGGCATTAGTACTATTACTGTTTGATTGAAGCACAAATGAAGCATATGAAGTACACAGAAATCATAGTGATGTGATATATCAATAAGAAAATCCTCTCATGATTCAAGAAAATGACTTTCTCAAAGCATATGGAGGTTATTTGTAAGAGCATGAAAGGTGCAGGTGATGAGTCACAATAACGTGGCTAAAGTAAGTTGACCAGACCACACACTAGAAGGTGAAGGGACGATGATGTTTCATTTAAGTCACAATCGACTCGAGAATGGTCCAGGACGGACCGAAACGTCGTCGTCCCTTCACCTTCTAGTGTGTGGTCTGGTCAACCTGAAAGGTAGTGGTAAGAATAGCCTTGGACTGACTTAGTGGTACAGTTACCACGAATATTTAAAATAAATTATTCCACATACTTACCAAAAACGGTTTAAAATTAAACTGATATCAGTTCCTGAAATTTGGACAGTTACATATTATTTTTACACTTTATATTCTTGGGGGATTCAGAGAAAACAAAACAAATCTGGGAAAATTAAATAACATAAAACATGGTCTCAAACTTAATACGTATTAAAAAATGCATTTTTATTTATGAATCACATTCCAAAATATTTGTAAATAATGATTTTGATGCACAGCAACACAGTTTATGATTTTATTAGGTACTAATAACCAGAGAAATTCAAGGGTAGAAATAGCCTAAGCTATTCTATCCTTTTGAGATGTATTTTATTATCTCAAACTTACTCGAACCAGAGAAATATAAAATCTTGATAGTTATAGATAAATTAGCACAATCCAACCCAAAGAACAACTTATATTAAATTCTAATAACCAAATTCACCCCAGTTGAACCAAGATACATCAGATGATGTAAGCCATTCTCTAACAGTTAATTCAAAAATCCATAAATAGTATGGGTACAATACCCTATGTTTGGCCACATGATCCAAGGAGGAAAGAAATGAAGTTAGTAATAAAAATGGGTAGTTTATAACAGATATGGGTAGTTAAGGAGTGGTGGCCAGCTTGCAGCCTCGACTCCTTCGCCATCAATTGCAGGACCTTGCTCAAAAAAAACTAATTAGGGCATTCCATGCATAAATCCATTTAAATTCATCACCCCCCCCCCTTTCCCCAGCACTGTTTTGTTTAAGTGCCTCGGTTCACATGTCTGCACAAGGAAAAGGCGCTTATTATCGGACATCGATACCAAGAAAACGAATTAGAACAAACTAGCTCCTGTACCAGTGCACAGAATGAAACAAAAAATACTAGGAACTTTAAAATATACGCAAGAAACTTTCAAATGTGAAAGGTATCGAGTATAAACTTGTTAGAATAAATGGAACAAATTTCACCACGATTTAATGCCTAGTACAAAAATCATAGTTTTGGCTGTCAAATTTAAGTGTTAATATTTTATGCATCCAGGACTGCATTTTTCAACCTCTGACAATGAAATAATTCCAGGTCATACTTAAGAAAGACACGACTTTCATTGACAACTGAAAGGAGATGATTTGTCTGCTCTTGATACTGGTTAAATGATAAAAAAAATCAACAAAAATGACTCAAATACATATGACTTGCCAATTAATCACTATTTATTGCAGAACCCCTAGTTATCTTGGGGTTCCACGGAACACCAAGATAACACTGGTGCATACAATGACACCAAAATCTGGAATTTTCCGGTATAGGGACACTCAAACCGTATAAATTAATTGAAAATGATAAATTTACCAAACATATAAAAATGAAATGAATTTTAGGCATTTCTCTAGTTTTGTTCTATACACTGGAGCAGGCACTACAAATTTTTTCATTCACCGATGTTCAAAGACCGACGGGCCTCAGAGAGACGACGTTTCCCAAATCGCCAGATATATTAATCGGTAGAAATATTAATTTGTGAACATTACTGTATTCTCATTAAAAGTTATAACCATACATAACAATTGTGCACCCAAATTTAGTAACACCGTCAGCTGATATGTCACAACCAAACAGGTAGGCCTATGCCCAACAGGCTTGTGTTATTCTGCACCCAACAGGATAACCTCCACACATACACTGGCAGGGCAAAACACATGGGCAAGTCTCCATACACCCAATGCCTCTGTTCACCCAGCAGTAATTAGGAACCTGGGTGTTAGTCGACTGTTGTGAGTGGCATCCCGGGATTGGTCAAATGCTGCATATATTCCAGGTATACTCGAATTTCCCACAAGCGCTGCAAGGCAGAGCATGAGGAAAATAGCCGCAAGGCTACACACTAAATATGCCACAAGGCATAAAAAATACCACCACAAGGCCACTGCAACAAGTGGGCCGGAAGGTCCCAGAGTCTAAAAAAAAGGGTTTATGCCCTAAGTCAAAGAGTGGGTTCGCGCCCAAACAAAGTAACTACAGTATAAAATAAAACAATCAAACAGCTACTAAAAAAACAAGAGGAATAAAAAAATTAGACTTTGTTTGAGAACAAGCCAGGATTTCCTATTAACCCAGGGGATTAATAGATTCTAAGAGTGCTGCTAAAGCTGGCTATAACTTCATCTATACCTTAAGAGGACAAGAAGTGAATTCCACGTATAAAATTAAGATTGAACCCATTTGTGTATAGCCAATTAATTCAAGGCAACAAAAGCCAGCAAGCAAGCACACACACACACACACTCACTAAGAAGTCAGATAGTACCTTGAGATTCTCTAGGGGAAAGCTATCCCTGAGGCTGGCCCTTAACACAACCCTACACACCTGCAGAACACCTGTCTAGTGAGCCTGGCAGGTGCCGAGGCTGATAGTGAACACGAGAGCCCCACAGGGGCTGGCTGGCGGCCACGAGGACAACCACCACCAGGGTCTTGACCCCTAGTCACGCTGCAACAGGCGCTACTCACCCACTTAACTCTCACTTTACACCCTTCTCGTTCCTCCCAGCGGGCCACAAACGTCTTGAGGGAGAGCCTTGGGAGCCTATAGCAAGACTGGGGAAGACTAGCGAGCCTCGGGATGTATTTAGGCCATTCACATCACGATAACGGGACCACCACCGGCACCACCACCTCAACTGTCAAATACTCCTCTCAGTTCCAGCCGTATTTACCCTAAATATCTGCCATATTAGGCCAAACCCTCCCTCCTTACCTTATTCTAATCTACGGGGGATGGACTAAGATGCGAGGAGAGGGGCTCCGGTGGATGGTGGGAAGCGTGGAGGCGGCAAATCAGGCGTCTAAAGCTTCAGAAAATAGCTGGTGGAGTTCCGGCCGCCATTACTGGGTGAGCGTCACGGGCTGAGGCGACGGTTCCTGCCGCAGCCTCCACCACATTCCTCCTCCCCCACCACCACCACACCTCACCTTAAACCTCAACCATAAACTACCAAACACTAAAATTATGTCTGATCTAAGCCTCGTGGGGAGAAATAGTAGGTGTCTATGGCGTGACCATATTGAACCACTTGTTCCACGGCCCAAAATGGAATAAAACGGTGAGTCATTAAACGTCGGGATAGTTCTGTCTCTCTCTCTCACCTGTCGCTCCTGCCTGCATCACTAATCACTCTCCCTCCTCAATATTCACTCTCCCACACTACTCTCTCTCTCCACTCAGTCTCACTACTCTTGCACTCTCACTCTCTATATAGTCATAACTAGAAGGTGTGCGCACTGCTTATAGTTACCCAATATGTGTGCAACAGGTCGGTGTCTAGCACATGTACTCTGCAAACTTGCAGGTCAAAATAAGACATACATAGTCTTTTGACACAACAAAGGATGTTTAATTCATCATGGATGCTAGTACGTAGGGTTATTGCGATGTCTTATATATATACATGTGTACCCTTCCAACCTCGAACAAGTTATAAACATTTCCATTAAGTATATATAAAGTAAATAATGGAAATACGCAGATAAACGACGGGAGTAACTTAAATACACAAAGGACAACACATCCCTGATTTAATTTCTGACTTCATGAAAATCGCACGGCGGGGGGAGGGGGGTTGTTACTGGCTATATATTTAACTTAGACCTACTCTGGTCAGCCTATGTCCATAGATGGATGCCAAATTGGCAGGGGGGAATTAAGCCACCTCTTGGGTAGCTTAATCTTCAACTCTCAATCTTATAGTTACCTGGCGGTGCTTGGGATGATCTGCAGACGATGAGTCACAATAACGTGGCTTAATTAAGATATGATGACACTAGAAAATGAGACGACGGCGACGTTTTGATCCTTCCTGGACTATTATCACGTGGACTGTGACGAGACGAGATTGATTGATGATTGATAAAGATTAAGCCGAGACGAGAGAGGAACAGGCATTAAGTAAGGCAAGAGAGAGGTGAGGAGGAAAACTTTTGGGAAGGTAAGACCAAGGCTAAAAGTACGGATAGGATAGGTGTAATAAAGGAGTCTAAGGGGGTAATCATAAGAGCATAAGGACATAAGAACAAAGGTAACTGCAGAAGGCCTATTGGCCCATACGAGGCACCACCTGTTTATAACCACCCAATCCCACACATATACACGTCCAACCTACGGTTGAAACAATCGAGGGACCCCCCCTCCACCACGTTATGCGGTAATTGGTTCCACAACCCTGTTACCGAACCAGTATTTACCAAAGTCTTTCCTAAATCTAAACTTATCTAATTTATACCCATTGTTTCGTATTCTGTCTTGTGTTGATACTTTTAATACCCTATTAATATCCCCTTTGTTATAAGAGCGAATCAAAGGTGTAAGAATCTTACGTAGGAAACGTAAGAAAAAGAGGAGAAAGAAACAGATAAAGGATGGGTAAGCTTATATTAGGTCATGTTTGTTAGAAAGTTTAGAACATTTAAGTATATACTCTGAAAGGGAAGAGCCAACAGCAACAAAGCCAGGACTAAGGTTCATGTTGGGTAGAGGTTGTACAGCATCAGAGCCGATTCGATAAGACGACGTCTCTGAAGAATAGAGGCAGGAAAGATTATTTTAGAACAACGCCAATCAATAGGATGATTAGAATCCCTAACATGACAGAAGGGAGGAAGAAAAATAGTCTGCAGGCGATGAGTCACAATAACGTGGCTAAAGTATATTGACCAGACCACACACTAGAAGGTGAACGGACGACGACGTTTCGGTCCGTCCGTCCTGAATCGACTTGAGAATAGTCCAGGACGGACCGAAACGTCGTCGTCCCTTCACCTTCTAGTGTGTGTGGTCTGGTCAACAAGAATAGTCTGTCTCTCTTTCCACCCTTCTTCTCCCATCTCAAGTTCAAGTTCAAGTATGTTTATTGAGACAAGGAAGAAATACATCTCAAAGGGATCACTCTCATCTCCTCCTTGCTCTCTTCTTTGTTCCTCGTTTGCAATGTGGATGGTAGATGGCATACTGTGTGATCTCTTTTAATGATTATGCTGCCCCTGTCATGTCTTGTTTTGGTAAAGGCAGACTAAACAAGTTGGAGAAGGTACAAAAAGAGGCCAGGGGAATAATCACAAGATAAAGGGATGTAAGGGGGTAATAAAGGTAGGTAATAAAGGCGGTTTAAGGGAGGCTTTGATGATTTGATTGATGAAGATTAAGCCACCGAAAAGGTGGCACGGGTATGAATAGCCCGTAAGTGGTGTCCCTTTTGAGCCAATACTAGTATCAAGAGCTGATACTGGAGATTTGTGGAGGTGCGACTGCACCCTGCGTGACGGAAGGTCTTCCGTGAAGGGAGGCTTTTTCTCATGGCCTAAGAAATACTAAGATAATCATGTTATGATTGATCTTACATAGTATTGGGGATAGAATTTCAGAGATAAACGAAGCTTCGGCGATTAGACTAATGAGAGGCGAGGGAGCTAATGAATTAATCCTATCACTTCAAAAGGTGGAAAGAAATGAGTAATGCATGTGAACGTATAATAAGATCCTTATGTTATAATGCAACAAAGCATGATGTCTTTCAAGACTGTATTTTATTGCCATAGAAACAATTAACACCAACATGGGACGAACACAACGCAAATGCGGTAATTTATTTCCCTTTATGTTCTCGGATTTATCTTCGCTGCGGTTAATTATTTTATTGATAAGCGACACCATCTCTTGAAATTGTATTGTTTTATACCATTTTTTCCTGAGCTTATCCCTCACCATTTTCCACCACACTGGGTTGAATGAACACTGCTATCATTAGTGGGATAGATAGTTCATTTTCCCGAAACTCTTCCTTCCGTGATACGCCATCTCTTCCTTACTTTCTTTCTCCTCCGTTTCATTCCCCATAACACCCCATGTTTGCCATAGCTAATTTTTCTAGAGCTTCAATAATCTTGTCCAACATTCTGAGATATTCCAAGATGTGTATACCGACCGCAGAATCCTCGAAGCTACCTTGAACTCCATCACCACTAGGGTACACTTTTTCAGCTTCATTTCCTACTGGGAAAGTGGCTTCTCTAGTGGTTTCGATAGCCTATCGTCGTCTATCCTATCGTCGTGTTTCCACTGTTTTTTCCTTGTTCCTGCTGTGCGATCTTGCCTTCCTTCGAATCTTCGTTTACCCTGCTTACGGATGCCGGCTTGGAATCTCTCACACGGGGCTTCATGGGACAGAGAGAGGAACCAGCATTGTGGATGCCTCGACAATTGCAGCAAGATGGCAAAAATTGTTCTCCTTAGTCAATTCTGACTCTACACTGTCGCGAGTCATGCTTCTTACCACAATACCGACATCTGGGGTCAAACTAGCATTTCCAAACCATATGTCCCCAACGAGAACACTTCATAGAATATAGGCTATATATATTTGGCTAGAATATAAGCTATATCTCAATATATTTTGCCAATTTCCTGTATAATGGTGCAGTAACGTCACACTCTAAGGACTTTACTTTCCCGATTTCATCCCAGATTATTTTCAGCCTTCATAAAAAATCACTCTGGGTTGTTGGGTTATCCCGGCTCCCGCATAACTCCCAGGTACACATTTTACTGTTAGATGAACAGAAGCCTCAGGTGAAAGGAAACGTTGCCCAAACGCATCTGTCCTACCGCTGGGAATCGAACCCCCCCCCAATAGGATCCGTTAATTGTGACAGAGTTACATAGCCTACGGTGCTACAAGATCCTCTTTGTGTGGAATGCACTGAAAAAAGTTGTGGAAGTCATCTCAATCTAGATATTAAATCCAGATAAAGATTCAGTTCTTACTCAACATATTAAGGAACCAACACGGGAAAATAATATTTTAGATTTAGATCACGTCTTGGAGCAAGACGTGAACCCAGCGATGGGTGATGTAAAAGGGGATTTCGATTTGGATTCAAAATATAACTTATTTAAAAATATTCTTTAACAAAGCACAGGAACGTAGTATACCTTACAAATTAAATAGATCAAATACAAATGACCCGAAATTTATAACAAAGGCTCTGAAAAACCTTTTAGGTAGAAAGAGAGCTTGGTACAAAAGGATTAAGAATGGGGAAGTCAGTTTAGAACAAGAATTCGTACAACTTGTTAAATATGTTAAAAAAAAAGAGAGAGAGATACGGAGGGCAAAAAGAAACCATGAAGTTCGTATAGCAGGCCAAGCAAAGGCAAATCCTAAGGTTTTTTTCAGTTATATACAAAAAAAAAATATATATATAAATAGGAGCTGCCTCGTATAGGCCAATAGGCCTTCTGCAGTTACTTTTGTTCTTATGTTCTTAATGGCAGACTAGTTCACTAGTTCAATTATAACGCAAAAGGTTCAACAATTAAGGACCATTGTAGGTGGGGCTCACTTTCCCGTAATCAGTGATAGGCAAGTATTGATAGGTTAGTACCACCCACAACCATTATGTTCCCTATCACGGCATTATCTCTCCAACGGTCAGCAGCACACTAAAAGTTGTCATGAAATAGTCGGTGTTATCGCAGGGACATCAGCGAGGTCAAACACCAACTGATAATGTTCCAACAAAAACACGCAAGGAAGCTATAATCATTCTTACCCATGCACATTTGTAGGCATATCTCTGACGTATCTATATATACTTTCAATAAATAATAATTTCGCAAGGATAAGGCGTTAATCTAATTAAGAACAATATATGCTATAAGGAACCGCCTACCCGCCGAAGCCGTAAATGCCAACAAACTGTTAACTTTTAAAGTACAACTAGAAAAGGTAATCAAAGCAAATGGGAGGACTTCGACAAGCCGTCGGCTTCCTGTCCTTGTTGAGACCAACTCAAGTTCTGGCTCTCAGGTAAATTCAGGTAAGTGCCACAAATAAACCTATACTTTGTATGAGAAAAGTCTGTATACAAGCTATTAACCTTGCTAATACAAAAAACACACATAAATAACTGAAAATATTTACCCGTATTTAGTTACAAGCAGACTCTTATTAACATATATATAATTAAAGTATAAGCTGTATACACTAAAATCATAAACAGTTACCCTTCTATTATCCTGTAATATTCAAAATTATGTTAAAATAAAATAAAATAAAATCTTAATTAATTACAAGTTGTGAAGATACACTGTAAAAGCTAATGTTAAATCCAGTTGGATAAAATCATCAGGATAAATAGGGAGACCTTTGACAAGCCACACCTACGGGCTCACCATAGTCCGTGCTACTTGGAACTTTTTGTTCCGGGTAGCGAATCTTAACAACAACAAGCCATCGGCTTCCTGCCCCTCGTCGAGGCCAATAGCGAAATGGCGGCGTTCAGGTAAATTCGGGTAAAATCTTTCGTGCCCCCTTACGGGCTCACCATAGCCCGTGCTACATGGACACCTCGTTCTGAGTAGCTAAATCTGAAACAACAACATTTCGTGCCCACTAATTCTTTATTTGCGTTACCGCTCACAGGATGAATATGGAGCACACAATAAACTACCGCTCACAGGATGAATATTGGGCACACAATAAACTACCGCTCACAGGATGAATATTGGGCACACAATAAACTACCGCTCACAGGATGAATATTGGGCACACAATAAACTATCGCTCACAGGATGAATATTGGGCACACAATAAACTACCGCTCACAGGATGAATATTGGGCACACAATAAACTACCGCTCACAGGATGAATATGGAGCACACACAAACTACCGCTCACAGGATGAATATTGGGCACATAATAAACTACCGCTCACAGGATGAATATGGAGCACACACAAACTACCGCTCACAGGATGAATATTGGGCACATAATAAACTACCGCTCACAGGATGAATATGGAGCACACACAAACTACCGCTCACAGGATGAATATTGGGCACATAATAAACTACCGCTCACAGGATGAATATGGAGCACACACAAACTACCGCTCACAGGATGAATATGGAGCACACACAAACTACCGCTCACAGGATGAATATGGAGCACACACAAACTACCGCTCACAGGATGAATATGGAGCACACACAAACTACCGCTCACAGGATGAATATGGAGCACACACAAACTACCGCTCACAGGATGAATATTGGGCACATAATAAACTACCGCTCACAGGATGAATATGGAGCACACACAAACTACCGCTCACAGGATGAATATTGGGCACATAATAAACTACCGCTCACAGGATGAATATGGAGCACACACAAACTACCGCTCACAGGATGAATATGGAGCACACACAAACTACCGCTCACAGGATGAATATGGAGCACACACAAACTACCGCTCACAGGATGAATATGGAGCACACACAAACTACCGCTCACAGGATGAATATGGAGCACACACAAACTACCGCTCACAGGATGAATATGGAGCACACACAAACTACCGCTCACAGGATGAATATTGGGCACATAATAAACTACCGCTCACAGGATGAATATGGAGCACACACAAACTACCGCTCACAGGATGAATATTGGGCACATAATAAACTACCGCTCACAGGATGAATATGGAGCACACACAAACTACCGCTCACAGGATGAATATGGAGCACACACAAACTACCGCTCACAGGATTTGAAATTGAAATAAATTTCAGTTTCAATTGCACACAATAAACAATAGCCGGCGCTGGAGGCAACAATCGTAGTTTGAGTTGACAGGCTGAGTGACAGCTGAGAATCGAAGGCTGAGTGACAGCCTATCATTCTCCCTCTTGAATAGGAAAGGATTAGGTCGAATGATAAGCAAACTATGTTCTTTTAGAATTCTAATGTATATACAGTACCAAAATGTTAAATAAACCAAACCTAACCTATTCTAGACCTAAATAAATAATTTAAGCCTAGATAGTAGGCTACTTAAGCCTGGTAGTAGCCTAAGAAAAGTTTGGTTAGGTTGTTGACTTTTTTCTCAGATTTTCAGATTTTTGTTTCACTATATAAATAAAAAATAACAAAATTGTTTAGGAGATAAACCGTTACCAATTAGCGAGCTAATTATAATTCTTCTTTTTGGGGACAGGAAGTTTGTACTTATGCTTACTGAGGGTTCCCACAGGTCCCACGGGAGACATCTCCCGTCACGCAGGGTGCAGTCACACCTCCACAGATCTCCAGTATCATCTATTGACACTGGTAATGGCTCAAAAGGGCCACCACTTACGGGCTATTCAAGCCCGTGCCACCTTTTGGGTGGCTTAATCTTTATCAATTAATCCATCCCACAGGTCAACTACTGTCCTTCCCTAGAATCCACAACAGCTTCCTAACTCATGCTACTCACCATTAGGAAACATTTTTCATTGCAATATATTCGGCAATTTTCCCCATATCAAATACTGTACAATAGTTACTATGTTTTGGGACTATGAAAGGATATAATAAATGACTAATTCAACTGACTTTTTATTATAATAAATAACTACAGCTTTGCTTTTTATGATTAAATACTGTCCTGAATTGTAGGCTCCTGCTCCAACAGAACCCATTTGTCTAGAAAGCGGGACAAAATGGCATCAATGATTTATTTTGATAGTAGTTTGTTGTCTTCAGATCCACAGGAAAATATCAAACATTCAGTTGTGTGTATTTAGGGACTGTAAATCAGCAAAATACCACACATTGCACATACAGTACAGTAATTTGCTGATTTTGTATACAAAATATTGTATAAGCAAATACAAATAAATTAAACACACACATTATACCCCTATATGAGTAAATATCATACAAAAGAAAAACAGTATTGACTGTGATGAAAATGCCCTTCTGGCTGGGTCTTGATGGCTCCTTTCCCCACTATAAGATGCTTCAGTTTGTAGTCTTCAGCTCCAGACCAAGATGTTTTGCCAAGGGAAATGACAACTGCCGGTAGTGCTGTCAACTAAAAAGGTCTTCTGTAATCAAAGGCAGTTCAAACTGGCCAGTGAATTGATCATTTGTTGCTTCACTTCTTATTTCACAGTTAACCATGCAGTTGCCCATTTTGCTTCACTTACTTTCTGGATCTTTCCGTGGTAAGGGTTATTGTAACAATCCCTTGCTCCCTACACTTGCAGTAAGCCATTATACTCCTGAGGCTAATGTGACTCACAAATTAAAACAAATTTATTTGTCAAATTATGCACAAACATTTTCTACTATGTTAAAAAAAAAGTCAATTATACAAAATAAACAATTTAGCCAAATTTTAATGCAACAGATGAGTCTGTGATGAATATGTTCATTAGAGAAGTTTTGTCTGTATGCCACAAGTCTAAATACAGTTATCTTGCTTATTTGTCAAATGATTAGCTTTCCTGTCTTTTTCTAAAGAACTACATTGGTAAGCTTGATTAATGAAGGACATGCAGCTAGAAAGGGTTGTGGTCGAGAGGCCCAACAAGGAGCAAAGAGAAAAATTTGATTTGAAAATATGCAGGCGATGAGTCATAATACCGTGGCTGAAATATGTTGACCAATCCACACTAGAAAATGAAGGGATGACGACATTTCGGTCCGTCCTGGACCATTTTCAAGTCGATTGTGACTTGATATGAAAACTGCTGAAATGTCCTCAAGATAATGAACTTTAAAGGAAAAAAGTTCTATGTTTTCAATGGTCAGAGTGATCCATGTCACAAAAAGATTCTGGAATGAAGCAGCTTACACTGGGAATCTGTCTTCTGGATGAGCATTGAGTAGTACTCTTGTAAACCAAAAGTTGAATAGTCTCCTAGTCTCGCCTAGGTAATTCATTGCCTAAACTTTTTTTTTAACCCTTTAATATATTTTTGATGCCTACAGATGTCATTTGGTAAAAATTCCAGAATATTCCAATGACGACTGTAGTAATCATATTCAACGTCATGTTGGCTAACTTTAACTCTCCTTTTTTTGCTATTTTATTTTGCTTTTATTGTATTTTTGAAAATACCATCAGAAAGTATTTAGCTAAAAAACTATACTAATTTGAACATTTTACCATGCATAGTAACTTTGCAGTATGCATTGGAAGTAAAATATCGACAAGTGATTTGCACTTTGCCCTGTATTTGCCAAGTAATTTGTACTTGGCCCAAGATGCTGGTAGCTCCTAAAATTAGCAAGGCTCCACAAATGTGAAAGGGTTAAGACTCATTGCCATACAAAACTTTTAAAATAAATAAATGTTAAATTTTTATTAGTTTTTTTTATTCCTTGTTCATTACACGATGGCTTTTTACCCAACCACTTTGACTGGACGGTAGGGCGACGGTCTCGCTTCATGCAGGTCGGCATTCAATCCCCAACCGTCCAAGTGGTTGGGTGTCATTCCATCCCATCCCATCCCAAACCCTTATCCTGATCTCTTCTAAGTGCTAAATAGTTGTATTGACTTGGTGCTTTCTCCTGATTAGTGCCCTTCCCTTCCACTGGCTTTACCAACTCAAACATATATCTATCTTATAAAACATTCTCTTTATACATGTGCTTTTGCATGTATTGATATGCAATTAAAATTAATAATTCTTTTTAAATAAAGAAGACAATATACTGTGTATTTAAGAAATTGATTAAAATCGACTGACACTGAACACTAATTTCTGGAGGTTAACCCCAACAATGCATGATAAAAAAAAAAAAAAAAAAAGTCACAAAGTCAGTGCAAGAAACCTATGTGATATCGTACACAAGTGTTCAGCAACATTGATGGACATATTGAAACAATATACATTGTATCTTATACCAAGCATGTACAGTATAATAAGTGTATCGTTAAGCTAACTTTACCAAAGGTAGGATTATTTATAAAACTGTATTTATGCTTGATATTATGTTTATATAATATTTGCAATGTCATAGATACTATGGAGTTTATAGTGTGAGGACACCTGTACAAATTTTTCCACCTATGGTACACTGCTTTCATGCCATCTCTAGTATTCAAACAGATTCACATCTTCCATATATTTATCATATCTAATCTTTACACTACACCTCTCTGAATTAGGCCCAGTCAAAATATGAGTCACACTAACGTGGCTGAAGATATGACGACCAAACCACACATCAGATGAAGGAGAAATGACAATGTTTCGGTCCGTCCTGGACCACTATCACGTCGTGTGATAGACACATCACATCTGACTAATTATTTCTGTTACTATTTGCTTAACAACAATTTAGTTACATATCAAGACACATGATGTCACAAATAATATTTGATTTGAAACAAAATTATAATTAACAATTTGCTTAAGGCTGGATACTTTTGTAATATGAAAATAAATAATTCTAAACAGTGTCAAGCATGAGCACCAAAACTGCACTTTTTCACTGTTAATGCACAAAAGTATGGCACTCATCTTAATTTCCTACATGCTTTGTGACAATATTTATGCAAGGAAGCCTAAAATTTGTTTAAGCTAACAATTAACAAGTTAAGCAAAATATGAAACAATTTTCAATAATGTTGAATTCCCTACTTACCAGTACATAAACTTGATAACACCACTAACACAAAACAAGACTGATAAACTTGTGGAGAAATACAGTTCTTATTAACACTTTCGCTATCCCAGCATGCGTGCCGCAAATTTAAGAGGTCACTGAACAAATCCACAAGGGCCGTGACGAGGATTCGAACCAACGTCCAAGAGCATCCCAGACGCTGCCTTAATCGACTGAGCTACGACATGGTATAAGAATTGCAATCAGAAATTCTACTGAATTTACTTGGATCCTGCAGCCTCTCCGAGACACAAACCAGGATTTTACACATTTCCCCCATGCACTCGAGCTATGTCAATAGGCCGTTCTACCTCTTCGCCCTTACTTCATTACACACAGAAATCACAGTAGTGTGATGCATCAAATGAACAAATGTAGTGTTCTGCATCTACACTGAACATCCTTGACCTCAATTTTTCCTCAATTGCAAAATTATTCCCCACATTTTCCTTTTGGCAACTAACCATTATCACGTCCAGAGTCCTAACAATAAATATAGCTGCCCATTTAGAGGAGAAACTTTTAGCTGCCCGCTGAGAAACTCTCAGCTGCCTGTTTAGCTGAGCAACTCTTGGCTGCCTGCTCAGCTGAGCAACTCTCGACTGCCTGTTCAGCTGAGCAACTCTCGACTGCCTGCTAAGCAGAGCAGCTTTCAACTGCTTCATTGCAGAAGCACTGATAAGTCTTCAGAAAATGTCAACTTCACAGGTATATACCACAAACAGTACACTACTTTCTTCTTTTACTATCAATGAAATTAGTACAAGTTGATAAAAATCTTCCTCGGGACTGTTCTTTCTCCTTCATTCTCTTAGTATACATTATCAATTTTGTTTAGTTGCACTTTATGTTGGCATCTCAGTGATAGCTTTAACAATCTTTTATTCTTAATTCTAAAGCAGCTGCTAACAAGTTTCACTGTTATCCAATACATAGAACATATTGACAGTATATAAAAATAATAAGAAACAAGCCTTGAGGACACATTTGATATACTATAACGTAACTAATTAAAAGGAAGAGAGAGAGAGAGAATCGAAGCATCAATAATGACCGGGAAGAACACATCATTAAACGAACTGACAAAGTATGAATTATTTCTAAGCAATCTAGATCTTGAATAGATCAACTCACTGTCATATAAGCATTGTTTACAAGGGATTTTCACCATTCAGGTTAATCCATTTACAGGTACAGTACAGTATAACAAACTACCTTAAGATACCACTGGTATTGTAAGCTAGTGAAAATACAAGTATCAATGCAGTTTAATTCTCACTATGAATCAACTATCCACAGTACTATCTATATATATTGATAATGAGTGAAAGTTTACTACTTAGTTTGAAGCGTAGTTCATGTCTTGCTCTAAAGTTAGATGGAGGACTAGAATTCATGCACGGGCTAAGGTTACTTACCTATACAACCCGTTCTCGCACTTTCTTACAGTCAATATTGACTTATTTAATAAGTGCATATGTGACATACTAATTTATTGTGAATATTTTAGTTTACCTTGAAAAGCTTCATAGAAAACACCGACCTTACCTAACCTTCTTAGTATGTTAAGATAAGCATCTTATTGCTTCGTAATTACAATTATTACTTAATCTATATCTATAATAGGTTAAGTAATAATTGTATTACGAAGCAATAAGATGCTTATCTTAACATACTAAGAAGGTTAGGTAAGGTCGGTGTTTTCTATGAAGCTTTTCAAGGTAAACTAAAATATTCACAATAAATTAGCATGTCACATATGCACGTATTTAATAAGTCAATATTGACTATACGAAAGTGCGAGAACGGGTTGACCTATATTACGGTATGGTCACAAAAAGGGTCCGTGATGCTTAAGAACTTGAATGCAACAAGTGACAGTTGCCCAAAAAGAATGCAAAAGTGGAAGACCATTCTCCATACCAGCATGGCAACCAATAGGGATATAATATAGGCGAGAAAGATTAATACACGTGACCCCCTCATTTGTGATTTGGGTATAACTTCCTTATATACTTTGATTTGTACATAAGGAATTTATGTAAACAAATAATTATAACACAACAAACCTTGATTTCCATATGTTAATAAAACATAGGGTAAAACTGTAACTACTCAAGTAGTTGTTTGCCATATTAAAATATAAATTGCTTGTAATGATCAAGCTATTACAATTTCCATGAATTACTACTGTATTAGATCAAATACAGAAAATATAATAGACTTGACATGTAGTGACCAGGAAGTTCTTTAACTGTAGTTAATGTCTTCAAACTGTACATCTACTTCTTCACAACTTCTACAAGATGGTGCATGCCTTAGACTGCAATACAACAGAAATGGTTAGACATTTAAAAGAAAATTATTGGGCACAATATTAGAAAGATAAAATTTAATTAATTAATATTAGTTTTCAACTGCAAATGTAGTTTTTAAATGTAACATTAATAAAGATAATACTTCTGCAGAAAGAAATGTTATGAGAAACAAACTAAGCATGACAATGTTTTTCTTCATATCTTGGCTCAATAGTGTCAAGTATTTTACTAAGAGACTCAAAGGAAAATAAATCATTATTATTTACCCTATTTTCCACAGTAAACAGTATATGAAAGGCTTAAGATATTTTAATATTACACCGATCCATTCACCTTATCTTACACATGTGGGTAATTAGTGTACAGCATCACCACACTCCAACAGCACCATAATACTAGAGATGCAGAGTGCTGCTAGTGAACTGTCATAAACAAACAAAACTTCTTCTCCTTCATCACAATTTTCTACAATCAACACTTGTTTCCTACCACCCTGTGCAGACAGGGTGGTAGACACCCACAGACAGTTCACACTCGAGTTCATGTGCGAGACACAAAAATGCAACTCCTGTACCTGAATCCGATACAATGAAAAACAAAACACAAACCTCACTTACCTGTTTGTGACCAGGGACACCAATTGAGTAGGAACTTGTAGCTCTAACAGATGAAGATGTAAAAGCTTCCATTACTTGTCTCACTGCTCCCTCAGACTCCTCAGTATTTGGGTCTCCAAAAGATTCTGAAATCAAAGCTTTATTCGATCTATTTTTTTTGTTCAAATTCTAAACACACATGACTACAACTTTACATTATGTACAGTAATAATTAAAAACAAACCCATTACTAATACCTATATGATGAATAACAATGTGGGGAAGCAAATTAAAAATGTTCTCACTTATTTGTGTTATCTACACACTTTCAAGTTACTCAACATAAAAATGACGTTATCCTGTAAAGTGGGCTTGGCCATCTCATATGTGAACCACTCGCACTCCTCCAAGAAGACATTCTGTCTTGCTATGTGAAACAGAGGGAACAAGTTGCCAGTAAGTTGCCTACGACAGAAAACTAAGAAGACAAGAAGGAAAAAGCTCAAGCTAACAGTTAATTGATAAAATATCTGGTGCAAGTGACAATACTTCAGGCTATGTTTTGTATGAGTTAAATTATGAAAAGGTGAAAATGTGGAATGTTATGAGAGGTCATGAACAAAAAGGGATAGAAAACTGCCTAAATGCACCTGATGCAAGTTCATGCAGCCTCTATACTAATGCTGGACACATCAATAACTTTAAATTAAGATGAACTAATTTAACACCTTCACAAAACTACTGATAAATTTATAAAGACCGGGAAGGTTCACACTTCTGGGCAACTATTTAGATCATTGTCAATTTCTGACAACATTGGAAATTTTGATACTATAGAAATATTCATTCTATGGTATCAAGGCATTCAAATACTGTAACTTAAAATGCATGACAACTTGAGTCTTGAGTCCTTCCCTCCCATCCCCTAAAAAATTATGTTGTTGACAGGAGTCACAGACATCAAAGAGTAACTTGTGGCAAAACAATTTTGTGCATATATATGATACTACTAAGCCAGGCTTTGAAAGTGACAAAAATTAACTATAAGATAAGACTGTAGTCCAATATGAACAATTAAAGTAGATTTATTTGAAAGTGACAAAAATTAACTATAAGATAAGACTGTAGTCCAATATGACCAAATAAAGTAGATTTGCTTAAGGCACCACATGTGAAAAGTGGGTTGCATTACAAGACAATGTACAGTACTTGGTATATAACCAAATTTATATCCAAAAAAATCCATTTTTAAATAATACAAGAAAACGTCAGTTGCACATCAATTCAAAATATGTGGCAAATATTTCTCTACCACCACCCGTTAAGTCACCACTTAATGACACCTATTGACTGGAGAATCTCATTGTTTATTTCAAGCCTCATCACGTGGGTACAAGTCCCAACGTTGGTATATATACACAAGTGACACATTGCAGCACTTACATATAAGCCTTATTGAATCTGTTCTAGATCAGGAGTTCTATATTAGATATAGCCTGAGGGAGGAGAAAAAAATCAGGGGCCAGATTCACGAAAGCACTTACGCAAGCACTTACGAACGTGTACATCTTTCCTCAATCTTTCACGGCTTTGGTTACATTTATTAAACAGTTTACAAGCATGAAAAGTTCCCAATCAACTGTTGTTATTGTTATAAACATCCTCCTGGTGCTTCGGAGCTCATTAACTGTTTAATAATTCAAAACAAAGCCGCCAAAGATTGAGAAAAGATGTACAGGTTCGTAAGTGATTGCATAAGTGCTTTCGTGAATCTGGCCCCAGTTCTACAAGCCTTTTATTTAAGACTAATAAATGTAACTAATAAAAAAGTACCTAAATGGGCATCCTCTTCAAGTGGGTGTTTACTTTTTGTTGCACTTGCAGTGGTACCCTTCATACCTTCACCAGACTCCTCAGTCGCTACTTGATGACTTCTGAGTGCAGATGTTGATTTCTTCTTTCCAAGATTGCCAAAGAACCGGGCAAATCGGCCACCTGGAACATAAAAAATACACCAGTAAAAAGAAAGTCTACAAAAAGGCTAACACTAATTTTTCTAAGTCTTTAAATCTTTAATTAGAAGCTTCATTTGTAACAAGTGGTACAAATCAGTAAAAATCTGGCTGTAATGAAGAACTGTACACTTACATAAATCAAACTAAAAATTATATGTAAATTATAGTACATTTAACTTACACTTTAAGCTGTGATATATATTAGTAAAACAATGTAGCAGTAATGACAGCAGTAGTAGTAAACGTAATAAATATTATACTGAGTATAGTAACAAATTGCTAAGTGGACTAAATTAGTAAGTCTTTATAATTTACCCATATTAAGTGATGCATTATAATATATAGGAGCCATCAAATGACCTTATTTTAAGCAGCCAATTAATAAGGTGCATAAAATTTGAAATGTAACTAACAAAACAATATTTTGTATTTGTGTTACTGTTGTGCAACAGTAACCCATTAATGGAATGCCAGAAGCTGCTGATCAATTTTGGAGGGTGCCCATGTTCAGGTTATAAATGCTGTAACATAACCCTCATGCAGACCAAGGGGGGTCAATGGCAATAATGAAAAGGGCAAGTAACAAGAAAAAAATAGGGGCACAGCATAAAATTGAATAATGTGAAGGTGAAGGAAAGACTGTAGGATGTACAACCTACATCTGTACACTACAACTGTACAACCTACATCTGTAGGATGTAGGTTGTATTAAAAAATTTGGTTTTAATACACATACACAGTACTGGGGTCTTTCCTTAACCTTCAAGCACTATGGCCTTGTATTAAGTTTCTCAACTGAGTAAGGTGGCACCTTTTTTCTCAGATGGAGGTAACTGCTCTTTACAATCTTCAGTATTTTCCTCCTCTTCCTGCTGCTGCTGCTGCTGCTCCTCCTCCTCTTCACTCTCAACATCAAGCACACCATTCTCCTCTGGCGTCGCTTCATTCTGCTCCACCTCAACTGCTTTCTCAGGAACCTCACCAACCTTTTTGTTTTTTTCAGGGAGATGAATTTTTTAACATTTTTAAACACTGTACTGCATTATAAAAAATGTATCCTTAAAAATTATGTGCACAATAAAATATGAAAGGGGCTCACCCATTGCCTCTTCCCTGTACTGCACTTCACTAGCATTAATTAGTTCAAAGGGTGCGTTGACCCCCTTCGATGGCGAGGGTGTGCCGACACTTTCGATGGCCAGGGGTGCGCCTACCCCTTCGATGGCCAGGGTGTGTTTACCCCTTTGATGGTCAGGGGTATATCAACTCATTCAATGGTCAGGGGGTACATCAACTCATTCAATGGTCAGGGTATATCAACTCGTTCCATGGTCAGGGTATATCAACTCGTTCCATGGTCAGGGTATATCAACTCATTCAATGGTCAGGGCATATCAACTCGTTCAATGGTCAGGGGTACATCAACTCATTCAATGGTCAGGGTATACCAACTCGTTCCATGGTCAGGGCATATCAACTCATTCAATGGTCAGGGCATATCAACTCATTCAATGGTCAGGGCATATCAACTCATTCAATGGTCAGGGCATATCAACTCATTCAATGGTCAGGGCATATCAACTCATTCAATGGTCAGGGCATATCAACTTGTTCCATGGTCAGGGTATATCAACTCATTCAATGGTCAGGGCATATCAACTCGTTCCATGGTCAGGGTATATCAACTCGGTCCTCTACAATCGTCAAAGAATAATACCACATGCATTGATTAGGGTATACTGCAATAGCTTGCATATATACTGCATATAACCGAGTTTCATCCTTTGTAGTCTTAGGCCATTCTACTCAGCATTGAGTGAATCTATTATGAGGTTTAGCCTCTTGGGGGTTTTGGTTTCCTCAACAATGCAGGTGGTTAAGCCTGGTCTCAGTTGTTGCTTCTACCTCCCGCCTCGTGGGATCCTTGGCCGACTCCGTCATCATTGTCCTCAGGCAACACAGGTGGTGCTTCCTCTTTTAGAATATGGTCATTACTTTTGTTTCCCTTCTTGGGAACCTTTGTTATCCTCTTTGTCATGTGTATAACATAAAGGGAACAGAATATAAGGTCAACAGTCCTAGGCCAGTCTACCTCGAGTATATTCGAGCAGTGCCTGTTGATGACAGCTCAGTTATCCCAAATCTCTTTCAGGATGCCCAAAAAACAGAAAGGTGAAGGAAGCCCATAGTCATAAAATAATGAAAAAATCCCACCCACTCAGCAAAGATATCTGATGGATAGCAGACTGAACTGAGCAACCACCAGAAATCAGGAAACAGCCAATGTAACCCCCCAAATTTGTTCTTTTAAAGATAACTTTTTGCATAGTTTTATAAGGTAAGTTGTCTACAAATACTCTAAACTATCAACTCAGTATAACCCGAAGAAACATTTACAATTGAGACTGGCTCGGCATCAACTTGCGGCTGGTCACTGGCTGGCTCATCATCTTCTATATCGGGAACTGTGGGAAGAACTGAATGTTTGATAGGTGGCAGCCCAACAGACTTCAAAGGTGGTAGAATACCCTGAAAAATTAAACAAAGGTTACTGTATTAAATTTATGTTAGATTTTATATATAAACCTATCAACTACCAAGATCATTGAAGCTGCATTCTTTCTTAGCTTCTAACCTTCAAGTGTTCTGTAATCCTGAGCAGAATTCAGGAATATAGAAACTTAATGCATACATAGTACACCAAAATTACAATATACAGTACCAGATAAAGTGTTCAAACCACCCTGGAACCGGTACTTTTGAGATGATGGATTTGCATAAATAACTATAGATCCCCTCCCTAAATTGTTATAACAAATATTTAACATCAAGAAATAAAAACATCACAGCAAGAAGAATTATGAGCGGGTTTTTCTTTAAGTTTTGCATTGTAATTTAGCAAATTAAATCTATTTAAATTAATATTTTATTATTTGTCGTCATTTGATTACACTAGAATTAACCACCTCAATTACAATATAGCTACATAATAATGTTTAACAGCTCAAATGTTGCATCAATGCAGGAACAGTACAGCAAATGTGTTGAGCTACAACAAGACTAATCGACTCAATATTCACACATGAACTTCTCCCACAAAATGTACAACACAATACCACTGGCTTAATATCAGGCTAGATCTGTTGACAAATTAGAACACAGATCACAATTACATGCCGCTCGGTCTAAAATTAGCAACTTAGCACTTGATTTTATATATAAAAAATATTCCTTGCAAAAAATTAATGATTTAATTTTTTGTATATACTGGAACTAGAGTACTGCTTATCCAATGATAAAAATCCTCATAAGATTACCGATACATATCTCATGCTACTTTATAGACTTTACAGCCACTCTGCAAACAATAATATTTTACACTTGCCCTTATTCAATCACAAACTCTACTCTCTATTAACAGTTACACAACTGGCTTAACGGCAGAGGTAATCATGCTTACTTTAATACAAATGCAAATAAACTTACGTCTGCGACCCTTCGTCGTGCCCGAGCCAAGCTGTTCACTGAATGGTGAAGCAGGTGGCTGTTGTCCCTTGTGGACTCCACCTCTTCAGTGCGTCTGTAGCCCAGGACCATAGTGTGGCAGCCTCCACAGCCCACCTAAATATGCATAGAAATTATCAAGACATAAGCAATGAGTAGTAAGTCCCCTCACACATTAGTCATATATAATGCATAAACTGCTATAAAGTTATCAAATATGAAAAATGAATATGCCCTTGATTTCTGGAGCTACCGATTTATTTATAACAAAATATCAGACGAGTTCAAGATACCAGTTCAGAATGTAAAAGGTAACTTTTTTTGTCACAATACAGTAATAATTTTAATTAGCCAATACAGTATCTCACTTTCATGGGATAGGGAAGCACAGGCCCAGAGCTTTAAGTTATGTCTAAGTAGAGTATATGATAAAAAAATAAATGCAAATTGTACCAATCCCAGGATATTATTTTACACAAAAATCATGAAACAATGTTGGTAACTTATGCCTTATCCATGAATTCACGCACGACTAAGATGCTCACCAGAATGACTCTGATGTGACGTAATCTGCGGACCCTTAATGGAAGAAACTGGGAGGAGAAATTTTCCTCTCCATGACACAGTTTTCCATGTCGGCCACAACCCCAAGTCAACAAATACCCATCCTCTGTAACAAACGTATCTTTCATGGTTAGAAACAGCAACCTGTCACACCAAGAACAACTTTTGTTTTTGTTTACAAACATAATTTCAAACCTCATGAAAAAGTAACTTAACTTTAGGCAAATTGCAAAGGGCAACTTGTAGAGCAAAACTACAGAAATGCAATCATTATTGTTATAATGTTATATAATTTAAAATAATACTTGTGCAATATTATACTCTTGTTAAGACGAAAGACTACTACCTTATAAGGTGATACTGTATGGAATAAGAACAAATGAGTGTTTCACATGGAAATTTGTAAGTACACCTTTTAAGTGCATCTCTATGGAATTTTGTAAAGCCCTTTAAAACTGTTTTTATTTTGAATAAAAATTCACACTTGTATATTTGTGAAATTTATGTAGGGAATTTACACAAGTCTTTTGCACTTTCCTAAGTGCTTTGTCAAGATCTGAGTGTATGTTACACACACTCAGACCTTGACAAAGCACTCCTATGTTATTATGTTTGTGAGAAGACATTACCATTACTAACTGCTTTTATTTTCAATTTTTTAGATATAGTTTATATTTGAATATATTTACAGCTCACTTTAGCTAGATACTTTCCTCAAGTGCTCCCTAGTGCATATATTTACCCGAGGGCCACTAACACTAGTGTCCTCGATGAGGACTGGAAACCGACAGCTTGTTGAACATTCCCCCCCCCCTCCCCACCATTTGCCTTGATCTTTTCTAAATGATATATGATCCTGCAGGTATATTTGCAATATACCAGTACCTGGCTGCATGATTCACACTATTGAAAAATGTTCTAGAGTACTAATTGCAACTGGGAATATCCTTTTGCATTCGGGTATGTGTGTGTATAAATTTGGGATATTGCTCAAGCTCTACTGCTTCCCAGTGATGTGTTACGATGATGTTCAAACATGCCATCAGAATCCTAGGCAGCTTAATAACAATAGGGACCTTTCTTTGCACCATTAAACACATGTCATGAAAGTGACAAACCAATGTGCAAAGGTGTTCTCCAGATATTGCAGTCACCATAAAATTTGGAACAAAAGCAAGAAAAATAAATATGCTAAAAGTAATAAGGAGACCTAATTACAGTGACACACACCTGAGAATATTGCAATGTAATGTATGGCAAGTAGATAGTCAGATACACATACAAACCTGTAGCAGACACTGACATAATTATATATGCAGATAATTACACAAATACAAATAGAATGACATACCTGTAATAGCAGAAGAATGATTGTCACCAGCAGCTATGATCACAATAGCCGAGGGGTTAGTCTCAATGACCTGTTGTGGCAGAAAACACTCTAATTCTCCTTCTCCTTGACCAAGCTCTCCATTGCTACCCAAGCCACATGAATATACTGTTCCACCCTCTGTAACGAAAGTGCCATTAACCAAAATTAACACGTGCTGTACATAGATGGATATTTACTTCGATTATATTACTTTCTTCAGTGGTAAACTAGTATATTTAGCATCTTGAAAGTCATATGTAATAGAATGTTATGCCTTTTTATTGTAATACATGTGCTACATTGCTATCATTTCTAAGAAAAAGAACAAAATTTATTTCAACTCCTGTGTTCCCTTGTCCTCTTTTCCCCTCATACTGAAACAATGCTATTATTCACCTCATCTATTCCCATTATTATTTGGATGTCATGATCACACCTCTGATTTTTACATCTTGTTTTGGCTGCTAATTTAGCTACCTTAATTATCTTACCTTCATGACTTAGTTCACTTTTTACAGGCAACAATCTTGTTGTAAACCACAGAATTTTCTCTTTCTGCTTTTTGTGCTTCACAATGTGAAGATTCTAGTCTGGTCATGTATGTTACAGAGCTAGTCTGATGTGGACATCATACAAATCTTATAAGTTGTCTGAATATTTGCCAGGTTCACTTACACTGCCAATACAATCCTATTTATGCGAGACACTCATGTTAGTAGTAGTGTTATATACACACACCAAATTCTCACAGCTGTCTTTTTGCTGTACTGTAATGTCCTTCATTCTCCATTCCCAAACTTTATTACGTTAAACTTTTGGTTACACAGTTAATCCCTTCTATGTGTTCCCCTAGTTTCCTCCTTATTGATCTCTCTAGAATCTTGCAAGGTATGTATGTCAGTGACACTGGTTTGAAGTTTAGCCCTCCTTGGGTGTCCACTTTCCTGTAAGAACTACATTTGTTGCTTTCCAGCAACCAAGCAGGATTTCCTTCTCAGATAATAAATTAAGATTCTTGCAAGTGGCTTGCAAAATGTGTTTTCAGTTCTATTTAATACACATGGAGGGATTCAATCAAGTCCTAATGACTTTATTTCATCTAGTTCCTCCAACTGCTCTTTACCTCTTCTACTGAAATCCTATACTACTCAGTATCTCACTTAGTAGTGTCCTTCCCCTAGTATCTGGGTGCTGCTTGGGGTGCTATTTTAATGAGCTGAAACACTGAACTAACAATCCTGCATACAGTAGCACCTCCAATATCTCTATCATATCATATGGTTCTAATGCAGATTACCAAATAATGGCCACTTTATGCCAATTATCCCAAAATGCTTTGAATTTTTCTTATAGCAAATGACACACATTCCTACATATTTAGACAAATAATATATAAACACTATTTTCAGTATCTTCAGCATTTTGTTGTCCTGGACCTGCAATTATCTCCTTAACTTTTTGAAGAACTTCTTCCAATGGTTTCATACTACAAACATATTTTCAAGTCAGCATTTCCCTTTCAACTAATTTGCCAATTATACTGAAGTATATTACATTTTCCCTGCTATTTACCTCCTGATATGTATAATAAGTGTAATGCAGAATAAAGTAAAACAGATTGCACTGCAATATAGCCTTACATCAAAGATAAAAATACAATGTAAACCCCAATTAAAGGTACACAATATCCTTTATATTTACATACAACATAACACTGAAATGTAAATGCAAAGATTTATCGTTAATTTACTGAAATGTGTTCGAGCAGTAGCCATAGGCAAACTTCAAGAAAGACTATGTGTATGGCCAATTGCCATTTCAAGAATGTTGTGGGGACACTCAAATGACACGTTCCAGTAACTATAAAAATCCCCCCCCCCTTTTATTGTTAACATAACAAAGTAGGTTAATATGAATTTGTATCACAAACTCAACATTTCCCACACAGAGAGAAACATTTGAAATGTACAGTACCACCTAAAACAGAGCAATAAAAAATTTATTTGGCTTTTCTAGCATTCTTGCGTGTTATGAAGAGCCAATTATTAACGATATAATCGACATATTACTGTAATTAAATTCCGTGCAAACATACTCAACATACCTCCGTAACAGATGGCATTGTTGTCGGTGCTCAACAAACTGTGCAAGTGGAGAAAGCAAAACAATAGTCGGTTAAGAGATTAAATATTATTCAGTATCACATCAATCCCAATCGGAGGATTTGTCTAAAATGTAAATTTCATGATAAAGCAAGAAATGGATAATTAATACCATAACCTAAAAAATCAGAATCAAAATAAATGAAAGCAAAGCTGAGATGAACACTTCTCTTCAAAACAAACCGTAATTCACAATTAAATTTCATCTCATTTGTAAGATCACTATTCAATAACTAATCCTTTACTTTACAGTCAAATACCATTCATCTACTATACAGTACTTGGAGTTAGAGGTTTGTGTTACTGTGAGGTCTATGTTAAAACAAAACCATATCTTTGCAGCTGAATATGCCTCTCAACATATACGTGTACACTCAATGCATTGTATTATATATAACAAGCTACAATAATGCATGCACTTATTAAGAACACCAAAAATATCAATACAAAATTAATCTACGTACTAGTACTCATGAAAAAAACACAAAAAAACACAAGCTTTTGTGAAATGGCAAAATGTAGGAGAGTGAGTAGCAAGTTTATTATGTATCCTCTAAAGCAGCGTTTCTCACCCTAAGCAAACCAAAAAATAAACACCGAGTGACTCTCTCACTGAACCCTAGGTTTCCGGGAAACCCCAGTTGAGCAACGCTGTTCTAGGATAAGAGAAGAGTTTGATGTTGGAGTGATCGTACCATCTGATGTTTGCTTTAAGCAGTGACGCTTTCTAAAATGATCCGATCCTGAAGGCAGTTAAGATATAATCTCCTGCTTGTTTATAAATTATTTACTTTCTAGAAAATGATTTACTGCATGTCATCTGTAGATTTCAATACATGATCTACAATAACATCTATACTATAATCATCATTATCTTCAATTGAATCCAATTGTGGATTCAACAGTGTCAATATCGCATTTAATCCATTCTCGAAGGTTATTCTTCATTTAAATTTCTTTCTGGACATTTATTTTCCATGTCAGCATTATACATTTATTATGGGGTGAGGGAGTTATCAGGCATTAACTGAGTCAATTCCAACCCCAAACTGTTCTGGCACTATTGGCTTTAGTTTTGCACCCTTAGTAGAAACTGGCATAGATCCTAGACCAGGTGGCATAACAAATGTGGGAAAATGTAGTTGGCCTAGTGCTCTCTACATCTTTACAAGGCCCGATGAAAATGTAGGTACAACCCACCTGGGTTGCATGTCTTATTAATCTTTTAAAATACCAAAATTGTGGAGTACTGTACAGCTATGAATGTGTGTGATTGTAGGAAGACAGTGAACAATAGAAAACAGTGCAATGGAGGTGGCCTAGATTGCCCTGCTGGGCTCTCAACTTTAATACCATCTACTAAGGGTTTCTGAATCTCAGCCTAATGTTGTTTTAGACTGGGCTCTCAAACAATGCATGCACTAGTACAAGTTTAGTATAATACACAAATTGTAAATAGAGCACAGCTCTTGTATTATCTTAAAGAGCTTAATAAGTCCTTTTCTTGCACTTTAATAAGACATTGCTAATGTGGTACTGATATTTAAGAGGAGAGATAAATCACTTGCACTGAACTATCGGCCAAGTGGCTTAACGTCTATTGTTTAAGTGTGTGTTTGAACTGATAATTGCAAGAGCCATTCATCTACATCTTCAAAAGCATACATTAACAAATGATTCACAAACATGACTTTACCAATGCCTAACTAGTCTTGTAATATTTAGTTGTTTCAATGGATACCTACAAATTCAAACATTTTAGCTGTGTTATGGCAAATGGATAAATGGTTTTTGACTATTCAATAAAATATTATTAATTTTGGGATTAAAAATTCTGTACAAATTTGTTTTAATTTATTATTAAATTTATGTAAATGAAATATTGTAACTTAGTTTTCGATTAGTTTTTGAATGAGACTTATTAAAAAAAAAAAAAAATAAAGCACTTGGGTGCACATATCAGCAGTAACCTTGCATTGTGTAAACATAACAAAACAAACACTTAACTAAAAGCGGCAGCAAAAAGCCAACCTCGGCCAATCTCACCAGACAGGAAGAGTGTATGTGCACTTCCAGCAGCAACCTGAATGATCTTCTCTGGGAGCGGAACTACTTGAGGAAGGTGGTGTGAGGACAGCTGACTTGATGGTAGCCCCAGCTTGCCATGGTCACTCTCACCCCATGTGTACACTCGTCCAAAAGCTGTCACACGCAATCATGAGTAGAAATGTACATCTCTAGTTAAAAAATAACCACCATCAACAATGATAGATAAAAAGCAAACAAAATTAACTACAGTATATATATATATATATTTCACTAGCACACTGTAAACCATGTAATGGTTTCACGAGCAATGGTTTAAAAACTAAGTTAACACGTGCTTATAAGGAAGGCAACATGATTAGTAATGTATATTCAAGATTACCTGTAGTTTGGCCTGATAGTTAGAGATTAAAATTATAATAAAGAAATAGTGCTATAAAATGTACACAGTAGTTTACATGGGAAGAATAGGGGATGTATTTTAGAGGCCTTGAAAATTTCACTTTGTCCACTTTTCTCACATTAAACTTATCTAAACATTATTACTAACCACTCCCACAATTTTCCAGCCATAAATGCAATAAAAAATTAAGTTCAGAATTGCTGTGAGGTGCCACAACACAGCATGTACTATAATCTAAAAAATATTTTTTTTTAAAACAAATCAAATGCGAAGAGTCACGAGGTTAGACTGTGAAATTTAAATATCGAGCACAACAAGTGAACTCATATAAGGATGAGCGCACAGCCATGCACTTGAAAATTGAGTGTTAAAAATCATTATTACACAGGCCAAAATTTCTGTTTTGTGAACTTGTGCCGGGCAGGGGCTGTCTATTTGACCGTCAACTCTTATCACCAAATTGGATCATGAATCATAAGTGAACAAAGATCATACCAGTGAGAGCTACACAATGGTAGTATCCACAAGCAATGCTCAACACAGGCTGTGGCAAAGTGAGGAGTGCCGGAGTGAGCTGTTCCTTTACTTCAAGTCCAAGCTGGCCTTCACTGTTGCTGCCCCAGATGTACAACTCTCCAATCTCTGAAATAAAGAATAATTTAAGGAACATCCTAAACTGACGTCAGTAATACAGTATTTTATTCGAAGAATGCGTGTATAGCACTCGACAGAAATAAATAATTTATAAAAAATCCGTGTTAAATTCAGTCACATCCTTTATACATTATGCTGGCAATATTTAACTTTGAAATACAAAGATCAACATCAGAGGCCCGAGACTGTTCAACACGCTTCCACTACACATAAGGGGCATAACTGGCAATCCCCTTACAGTGTTCAAGAGAGAACTGGATAAGCACCTCCAAAGGATACCTGATCAAGCAGGCTGTGACTCATACGTCAGGCTGCGAGCAGCCGCGTCCAACAGCCTGGTTGATCAGTCCAGCAACCAGGAGGCCTGGTCGATGACCGGGCCGCGGGGACGCTAAGCCCCGGAAGCACCTCAAGGTAACCTCAAGGTAAGGTACAAGAAACGTAGGGTATTTTGCAATTTGCTGCAGCTGTTACTGAAGTAATAGTAAGCAATTCATTCTTGACTCTTTATGTTATTAAGACTAATTACATTCATAAAAAATGCCTAAAATATCTAAGAATGTCTGCACTGTCATCAGACTCAGTAAATGACACATTATTTGTGGTGTGGCCAGCACAATTATATGATTCAACATACAGCTAATCACAGATTACAGTATACTACATCTAGGTCACTGCATTTTAATTAAAATCACAAACTCTGCTTCTTTTGGAATAGCATTTCTTGTTTTAAATACTCTATTGTTTTTAAAGCTAAAATATGAATTTATATTAAAACAGTGTGGAACCCCCAGATGATGATGACCACAAACACTGCATGTCAGATACCTAATAATAATAATAATTGACACCATTTAAAATTATAATAATAATAATGATGGGGAATTTCTTGTATAAGCAGAGCTTATAGTTCATGCACCAGACAATGAATCATATTATTGCATCAAAAACCATGAATAAGAGGGAAAGTGTCTAGTGTGGCAGAGAGGTGACAGATCATACTAGAGAGAGAGAGAGAGAGAGAGAGAGAGAGAGAGAGAGAGAGAGAGAGAGAGAGAGAGAGAGAGAGAGAGAGAGAGAGAAGGGTGGGCAGACCATATCCTTAGAGGGTCTGAATGACAAGCACATCAACACAGTATACGAGGATAAAGCACACATTGGAGAAACAAGCAGAAATAACAGGGAAGGGGGCTCCAGTGGATAGGGAAGTACCTACGCAACAGAAGAGTCACAGCAAAGAGGCAGGATGTTACTAGCTGGGTCCCACAGGGGGTTATGAGAAGAGTAAATATGGTGTAGGACTGTAAGAAACTTGCTGGTCAATGCAAGAACTGCTTTTATAAATTAAAATAAAGAATCACTCAAGGCCTTGTATACCAAATACTGTACTGTATGTCAAACCAATTATAAAACATGTGGCATAAGATTCCATAGCTTATTAAAACACAAAGTGAAGCCGGAGAAAGTCCAAAGGTATGCGACTAGACATGCTCAAGATTTGAGAAGTATGAGCAATGAGAAAATAATAAGGGAACTAAACTTCAGTCACTGGGAGAGAAAATTGGAGGGAAGACAATCACTACATGCAAAATTCTCAGGGAAAACAAGGCACACACTACATGAAAAAGGGGTACATTTGAGAATTTGTTTTGTGTCATTGATGAACAAATGGAATATGCTAAGTAAAGTGGTTGAGGCAGACTTCATATATGGCTTCAAATACAGATATGACTGAGCCCAATAGGTTTGAGAATATCTTGCAAATCTTGCCTCACAGGATTAATTGAATTCTATGACCATGTGACAAAAATTAGGCAAGAAAGAGAAGAGTAGGCAGACTGCATATTTTTGAATTGCCAGAAAGCAATCTTTTTGGATTGCCTTTGATACAGTACTCCATAGGAGACTAATGCATAAGCTAGAGATGCAGGCAGAAATAGAAGGAAAGGTACTCCAATGGATAAATAAGGGTATACCTAAGCAACAGAAGACAGTGAGTATGCATGAATGCATATGTGTGTGTGTGTCTGCATACTCTTAGACCAGTCCTGGTGCATGCAGCTCCAGCATGGAGTCCATATCTTGTCAAGCATAAGATGAAGCTGGAGAGGGTTCAAAGGTATGCAACTAGACTAGTTCCAGAACTAAAAGGTGTGAGTTGCAAGGAAAGGCTGCGTGAATTGCACCTCACATCGCTGGAAAACAGAAGAGTTCGGGGTGACATGATTACAACATACAAAATTTCAAGGGAATTGACAGGGTAGATAGAGACATTATTTTGGATGGGTGGCACTGCATAAGGGGACACAGGTGGAAACTGAGCACCCAAATGAGCCACAGAGACATTAGAAAGAACTTTTTTCAGTGTCATAGTTAACAAATGGAAAGCACTAGGAAGTGATGTGGTGGATGTGGACTCCATACACAGTTTCAAATGTAGATATGATAAAGTTCAATAAGTTCAGGAACCTGTACACCAGTTGATTAACAGTTGAGAGGCAAGGCCAAAGATCCGAGCCTCAACCCCCCACAAGAACAATTAGGGGAGTACAAATGTAGCAGCATAGCAACAGTTAATTATAGTCACAGTAACACAGCTACAATAAAAAATATGTAAATAAATAATAATTTGAACTAAATAATTCTACAAATCAAAGAAAAGTACCTTTCTAGCTAAAATAATACTACTCACACATGATGAAAATAAAGAGGGCCAAATAGAGGCCAAGGCATAAAAACACCCAGTAACCTGTCGCCAAGGTGTAAGCTTTAGCGCGAGCGGCCAAGAGATGATATTCCTCCACTAGTCAATATGGAACTGGTTGATTCCAGCAACCCTTCCCTCCCTCCCTACCATTACCACCTACTTCCTAATGTCAATGCAGTTGCCACCTACTGTTTCTGAACAACTCATTTTCATGCCCCGCCTTATTTATATTGTAATTATCTGTGCCTATAACATAATATATTATTTAACATGTTGCTTCACGCTCATCTGAACATAATTACACAAGAAATATAACTAATTCTGGGTGACAATATTCATAAGTTTAAATCACACAAAGACAGACTTCTCAAGAGACATGTGCACAACTAATGCTATTTAATAATAGTCATGATCACACTCATTTATAATACACCACTACAACACACACACACCACTTTCTTTATCACATGCATCCCACAGTTAACCCTTTCCATGATGTGCCACATACCTATTATAGTCACACCACATAATTCTTGAAAGGAATTTAGATATTGACATTTACACATCATGCAACTTCCAAACAAGATAAGCGTCATCACTCTGTGGAAAAAAATATATTCTAAATATTGGAAGACCTGGAACTAGTATTGTTAAAATGGTTCCTTCAAAGTCTTTTGACATAGTTACTGTATAAAATAAAAAGGCCTCACAAACAATACTAAGAAAAATAAAACCCCAAATATACAATGCAGCAAATATGGCAACTGCACGTAGGTTAAAAGTTAATAGCAATACAGTACTTGGAAAACTAGAATTCCTATACCGAGTACTATAATAAGGCCGAGTCGCATGTCAGAGGCAAATTATTTAAGCCAGTTTTGACGGTAAACTAATGACAAGGATATACTTATAAAATCGCATGCACATATGGTGTATATAAAAAAATGGCAATTAAGATAAAAAATGTGTCAAAGGTGAACTCAAAGAAGAACTCAATAAAGGCGAATTCAACAAAAGAGGGAGAACTCAACAAAAGCAGGGGGAACTCAACAATAGCAGGGGGAACTCAACAATAGCAGGGGGAACTCAACAAAAGGGGGAGAAGGTGTGCTGAGGTTACATCAATCCGTAACACTGTCAACATGCAACGCTGCATTCCTTACCCAGACCAGTCTACCACATACCTCTTGCTCACCCCAAAGGCTTTTCCCCTTCACCGACAATTACCAGAGATAATAATAACAACACAACCCCTCGATAGTATATAACGGCAAGTTTTTTTTAGTAGCACATGACACCATCCGTTCCACCCACCACAACACCACCCTTCCCTCCCACCAACACACCACCACTCTTCCCTCCCATCAACACACCACCACCCTTCCCTCCCACCAACACACCACCACTCTTCCCTCCCACCAACACACCACCATCCTTCTCCCCCCCACCAACACACCACCATCCTTCCCTCCCACCAACACACCACCATCCTTCTCCCCCCCACCAACACACCACCATCCTTCCCTCCCACCAACACACCACCATCCTTCCCTCCCACCAACACACCACCATCCTTCCCCCCCACCAACACACCACCATCCTTCTCCCCCCCACCAACACCCCACCACCCTTCCCTCCCATCAACACCCCACCACCCTTCCCTCCCACCAACACACCACTACCCTTCCCTCCCACCAACACACCACCACCCTTCCCTCCCACCAACACACCACTACCCTTCCCTCCCACCAACACACCACCACCCTTCCCTCCCACCACTCCACAACACCACCCGCCCCTCCCACCAACACACCACTACCCTTCCCTCCCACCAACACACCACTACCCTTCCCTCCCACCAACACACCACCACCCTTCCCTCCCACCACTCCACAACACCACCCGCCCCTCCCACCAACACACCACTACCCTTCCCTCCCACCAACACACCACCACCCTTCCCTCCCACCAACACACCACCACCCTTCCCTCCCACCAACACACCACCACCCTTCCCTCCCACCAACACACCACTACCCTTCCCTCCCACCAACACACCACCACCCTTCCCTCCCACCAACAACACACCACCACCCTTCCCTCCCACCAACACACCACCACCCTTCCCTCCCACCAACACACCACCACCCTTCCCTCCCACCAACACACCACTACCCTTCCCTCCCACCAACACACCACCACCCTTCCCTCCCACCAACACACCACCACCCTTCCCTCCCACCAACACACCACCACCCTTCCCTCCCACCAACACACCACCACCCTTCCCTTCCACCAACAAGGTTCCCTCACCATCTTTGAGCACAAGAAATCCAAGTCAATCTTCACCTCTGTAAAATGAGTCACACCAGCCACACTCCAGGACATAATGTAGCCACAAGATATCCCAGCAAGTAAAATACTGTATAACCATTACCTACAACCCTCTACTACAATACCACAGTCCATGTCCAGAATTATAACCATTGGCATCTACATCTCAGTCTAGAGATATGGACACAACAAGTCAATTAAAAGTTGAGAGGCAAGACCCAAGAGCCAAAGCTCAACCCCCTACAAGCACAGCTAACAAAGTTAATAGTCTATGCATAACAATAACTTAATACAACCTGCATACAACACACACATTTTTCCTACAGGAAATCAATACTCATAATGGTACAAATACAAGGTAACATCTGGCAACTGCAAACCCACTTTACTATCATGTCACAACACAACTCTACTCATGGCTATTAAAATGAATCACCAAAACTAGCCCAGTAAAGAATGGCCTTTACTTCCATAGAGAAAGCTTCCTCCAGCACACTACACTATGCGCCATCACTAACTCTCACAAACCCAATATACCTTCTTGTACAGTATATAAAGAAAGAAAATAAATACATCATACTTCCTTCTCCATTTGTCGAGCAATTGGAACTAACAAATATAACCACCAGTGACAGGAATGCAAGATGAAAACTAAAATGAGGTCAAGATTCACCCCTGAACAAATCTCAAACGATCTACACAAGGATAAGCCAGCAGGGCGTGCACCACTGGCTCGTGCTCCCTCTCCCTCACCTTGACACTTGCCAGGCAGTTTACATGCCTATTGCATACTGGTGCACACATGATCAATAATATTTAATATGCCGGTAATAACCCTGGTTGCTACTGGGTGTAACATGCACACCACCACCACACTGACATCATTGCCATTGACCCGAACTAAACTGGCAATACAAGTACAGATTTTTGTTTATACAACAATATAGATTTGGACACTGTAAAGAAGAAAATGCATTTTTAATACTGTACTGAAATTTCATAAGATCTCAATTTACAACTTAACTCAAGTTCTAATAGAATTAATTTCATTAATACTTTCAACTACTGTACAAGTATGTTTGAATATCAGGATTAGACAAAATGAATACACCCTATTACAGTAATGTATAAGGGAAGGAGAGATATTGCTGTGAAGCTGGTAAGCTAGAGTTATTGTTGTTGTTTAGGATTTGCTACTTGGAACAAAAAGTTCCAAGTAGCACGGGCTATGGTGAACCCGTAGTGGTTCTTACCTGGCACAGGAGTGGGGCTGCAACTTTTATTTTATAAAAGTCACAGCCCCGCTCCCGTGCCAGATAAGTCCACGTAAGCTAGAGCTTGTATAGGCTGATCTTTCACCTCTCAACTCATCCAACCTCTTCAAGAAAATATTCTTTTAAAGCCTTTCTGCTGCAAGTATCATCCATGGATGTTTTTATACGAGTTAGTAATTTCTGCAGTACCAGTACTCTATCAGTTGGTGTTGGCAGAATATTCCATTTTCCTATTCAAAAATTCTGACAAATATTCCCTCTTCATCAGTTACTTCATAAAAAATTCTATGTACATTTTGGGGGTGTAAATGCACACAAGTGTGTCATGTAGGTTTTATCATGGGTGACAACATTGGGAAGCCATACTGGGTGTTGTTGGGGTGTTGGTTGGTGTTGGGATATAAACAAAATATTCCCAGAATCATATGCCATTGCCAGAAACCTCTAGTGATTGAAGATGTTACCATACATCAGGCTGGAACTTCTGAGCAGGTTTGATGGAAAGCAAATGTACAGTATTATGACATGAGGGCCATTTCTTTAGTGACATCACATAACAATAGAATACAGCCTCTTATTATTTAATCCTTGCATTCCACAACTTGTGAAACAACTGCTGTTATACAAATGTTCCCCTCTGCACAAAGTGTACAACTTTGTACTGTTGTACAAATTTGCATTTGCAAACTGTGCTGCCATTTCAGTTATAAATGTCTTATCTTCATCTACCAGTACTGTTACATATATTGTTGGTACCTAATTAATATAAACAAATTTATATAAGAGTCCCACTAACCAGCCAGGACCAGTGAATGGATACTGCCAGCAGCAACAGCTTTGGCAGGAGTGTCCAGTTTGAGCACTTTCACTGGGAAGAAATGGTCTTCTTTATTCCCCGTTCCGAGCTGCCCGTCCCCATTGTGGCCCCACAGATACACTGCACCAGAAGCTGTTCATCGAATAGAAAAATTTAAAATACATTTTATTAAAGGCAGTTTAAAAACATTTCAATATACAAATTCAAATGTGTAATGATTTTTACTGTGCATCTAAAAGTACTGCAGATTATACTGTACAGTATTATAACAAGTCATAATTAATAAGGAGATATACACACAGTATATACATATAACAACACATATTAGCATGAAGTTATTCACAAATTCAACCAAGACTCCATGCACTGAGAGAGATACACAGAGACTAATACATGTACTGTACATGCATACAAAGCATTAGTATTCAACATGTTTAATTCTGACAACTTAATTTAACTTGAGAGAGAAAAAAGAACCTACAGAAGAACACATGATATGAAATTCTTCATGGCAGCAGCTACAAAACTATACACAGTATACCAAACTTAAGATATCTACTTCCATCTGTCTCGTGACGAGTCCTGCAGCATTCTAGGAAGGGTAACACATGCAAACTATTCTCCAAGCATTATGGTTTATACCCATATCTGCCCTCAAGTGCTAGAGGGTCTGCAATACCATTACAAATGCTTGCTAAAGAAAACACAAATTAATACACATATCTGGCAATCACAACCTAACCAGTTGACATTAATATTTCCTACTAAATTAAAAAAAAAGTTTATACAGTGGCGCCTCGATTAACGAGTTTAATCCGTTCCGGCACCGAGCTCGTCATGTGGAAAACTCGTTTCGCGAAACAACAACAACAAAACTGTCGTCAGTGGTGTACGAGAACCAGCGGGAATGCTCGTTAATCGAGCGAAAGCTCGTCAGTCAAGACATTTTCTGCGAGTGGCTTGCTCGTTACTCGAAATGCTCGTAACTGGAGCTGCTCGTCACTCGAGGTTCCACTGTAACAGGAAAGTAAAATTGACAAGAAAAACTGAAAATCAAACAAGGGGGAACTATAAAATGCTTGGAGAGGACAATACAGGTATACTGTATACAGTACTATATATTATACAGTAATATTATACAATATACTGTATAATGTGGAGATTATGAGTGTGCAAAGAACCATCAAAATGGCTGAAGGGAAAGATGAATATGCAAAAAAACAAAACTTCTTTTTTCTACAAGTCTTTCCAGGGAAAATTGGGATCAATTCACAGAATTACCTGCATTTAATTATTCTATAAGTATGTACACTATAAAACTTATGCCTACAGAACACCCACAGGCCTGTTGTTATAGTGTTCAAGCCTACAAAACATGCCATCTCTAGCATCATGCAAACTGGCTCGGTATAATACTATACCAGAAATTGAGTGAGTATTTAATTCATACATTATAACAAAAATAAACAGTTGAATATACTGAAGTTATACTAAACCAAGATTTTTAGAAGGGATCAGAACCAACAGGGCAGTTTACTGATTTAAAATAAAATATTAGTTGTAAAAAACTTTATTTAGACTAACTTTAAGACACGAACCTCATACAGAATTCACGGAGAAACTTTATGCAAAATTTCTGTAACAATAAAAACAAGTGTTAAATAACCACTATTACAAGTGTTTTTATTTGTAAACAACTTTCCTTTTCCATCAAGTGAACGAACTACCACACTGAAAGAGGCTTCACCTGGAACTTAACTTGTTTATTACCCATTTAGGGACCGTATTGTTAAAAGTTATACAGCACTGTACGTAATTATTACTTTATGAAATACAAATAAAATACTGTACAATACTTACTCCTTGAAGTAAATAATTAATAAAATGCAATAACATAAATTCCCACCAACATTTTTATTACAAGAATGGGTATCATACCACACAACTGCAACTTCTGTTAAACCAATTTTGTTCCCAATCCTCAGTCTCGGTATAAAGATTTTTCGTGCCTTCATTACAGATTTTTTTTTAATTTTGTATACATGCCTCCTCTCTTCTCTCTTAGCAACAAACTCTGTCAAAGTTAGCTAAGAATTTATTAAATTTCCCATAACATTCTCTTTTTAAAGTCAACCTTCTCCACTCTTTTCTATCATGGTAAATGAGATACATTATTGAAGTCAATTCTGTAGAGTTTACATTAAAGTCACCCAGTAACAGCAGCCTGGCTTTATGCTTTACCATGATCTGCTTTTTGCATTACCTACCTAATCATTTTTATGAATTTCATAAGTTTACATCATGTTAGTCTTTTTGATCATTTTCCTTGATGGGGTTTGACTTTGCATTACTTAAATATCCACATCATAAAGTGTCTATACCTTTATGTATAAATGTTCATTCGTCATAATACACCCAAACTCCTTCACCTTTTTCCCTCTTTTTTTTTTTCCCCTATTTCGTCTCCCAATGGAGTAGCCTTTCAGAAATATTACCTTATTTAGTATTCATTTCCCCACTTTTGTTTCTGACAATGCAACAATATTCAGTCTTGTTATTTCATTACATTACTTGGCTTATGTTTTTAGTCTACACTATATATATTAGGGCATAACATTTTCCTAAACCTATTTCACCGTATTTGGACCATCTCCACCTGTCTCTAATGATTTAGTCAGTTGCTTTTAAGATTTCACTCCACTAGCATTTTGAGTCCTAACTCCTTTTATAAAAAAATATCTTTATTCTTTTTATCATTTAGTTTTTTAGCTTTCTTCAAATTCTATTTTAAACAACCTTTTATCATCCTTGACCAATTCCCTTGTTTATTATTTTGTTTGTCATCATCTTTTGCCCCCATGCTTTTTTGAGGTCTACACAAGACTAAACAAAAATAATACATCTGCCTTTTTTTTATTTATAGTAAGAAAATTACTGATATTAATGAAAAGAGTAGGTAAAGATATTAAAATGAGACATCATTCTGATTTTGAAAGATATCAAAATCAACTTTTTAAGTCTCCAATTTTCTAATAGAAAGTACTGTAATTCTAACAGAAAGCTCAAGTAACTCAATATCAGATCATAAGTGTTCTTTTTATATTTACCATTAATCATTGTAGCATTAATAACAGTAACCAAATCAGGAACAGGAACTACAGTAATTACAATGCTTCTCATTGACTTACATCTACCTTATCGGATAATGTTTTTACCCGAGCTTTGCCAAATGCTTGCAAGTACTAAACTCAGACTCCTATTCTGAAGGCTGTCTGGACATGTTACAAAGTTTTGAAACTATACTGTCAATGCAGGTTTTAAGCCTGTAACACTGAACAACTTTTTGGTGAGAAGCACGTTTCTTTGATAGCAAAAGGGTTAATGACCAGATCTTACCTTTATCATCATTCTGAAGTTTCCTAGCATTTTGGAGCATCTGTGCCATCAGTTTTGTCCTATTCAGAGTCACCTATAGTGGGCAATCTTTCCCATTCTCATACCTGCTAATTCATCTGTAGTCAGACAATCAACATACTCTTATTAAGTTCACTCTATTCTAACCATAAATATCACACCATAACAATTATATAAAAAATAAAAAGCATCAGTTACCTACCACATGAAACTATAGTGTGTGATCGTCCACAAGCTATATGTAAAGCCTTCTCTGGTTTGAGGGCTGAAAAGAAACAAAAATGATAATGCTTCTACTGAATACACTGCAGTCCTGGAGATGGATGATAATGACTTCCTAAATGTCAAAATATGAACATGGGGGATAGTGTATTATATATTTTCTCCTCTTTTACATAAAATCCTTGCAGCTTGTGATCATATTCATTCTGGCACTACCATAGGTGTAACCGTCCTCAGTCCCTAGAAGTCTTGTAAAGTGCAGGCAAGCAAGAGTGACATACACCACAGGAGACATTATGCCCCTATAGGGTTACCTAATTTACCTGAAGGTCCTTAGCCCTAGTGGCCTCGATGAGGGACAGGAAGCCGGCGGCTTGTCGATGCCCCCCCCCCATTTGCCTTGATCTTTATATGGTACTTGGCAGCAATAGATACAATCTATCCAGTAAAAATTAAGAAGTTTCACAGCTTTTGTACAAGCTCAAGTATTACAGATTCCCAACGACATTACATTCAAGATCACCGATGGGAAGTCTGGATTAATACATGTCAATTTCAAAGCCCCGCTCGCTACACCTCACTTCAACCTGGTGGCAGCATCTCTCACTGACTTTTCTTGAAGGGCATGACAATCACCTAAGTTTCTTATCTTCTTCCCTATTAGCATCATCAGCAAACATGTTCATATAATTCTGTATTCCATCTGGTAGATCATTTAACCCTCTTGTTTATTATCCAGCTCATCCTTTGTCCATGTGTTGCATGGTGGTGGACTATATATGCATTTATGATTATTAGTTTATCATCCTGATTGTAGATCTCCAGTGATATTATGTCAACTTCTCATGGATCTGCAATCATTATTTCATTTACTTTTAGGTGTTCTTTCACCAGTACGGCCACACCACTGCCTTTCCTAATTTTTTCTGTCCCATCTCCAAACTGAGTAGCCCCTTGGGAATATGACCTCATTTAAAATATCTTCAATATCATTTAAAATATCTTCCATATCATCTTTTTAAAATATCATCTTCACTATTATTAGTGTTTGATGTATCATGTCAATGCAGAAAAGCATCAAGATACAGCACAAAAAAGTACTTTTAATTATCACATATTAATAAAAGGAGATTCAGAAGTTTTGACACAAAAAGCTTAATCTCTGTAAATTCTCAAAGTTATTTGGTTGTTCAGAGGAAAGTAAATGAGGGTGAACAAGTGCAGCTAAACTTACTTTTTACACATGATGGTTTGTAGACAGGCTTAGTGGAGCCAAGACCCAGCTGTCCCATGTCATTACTGCCAATCATAAACACCCGACCACTTTCTGAATATACGAACAAGAAATGTAAGACAAGAAAATACAATGGGACACAATTTCCTATAAGCTTATTCATAACAAGTACATATGAGACACTAAGCTTAAGCTAAAAAATATAATTACTGCATATCAAGACAACTAAATATCGTGTTTTCATGTCTTTATATAATTATGACACGAATAATGAGAATAGAAATTCTGAAGTACAGTACTGTACATTATAAACAATTTAAATTTAAACATTTGATAATGATAATGTTTTATAATGATGATAATGTTTCTTCAGGTAAAAGTACATACATACACAATGAGTTACAAACAGAATGTTGAATTTATAGTTAGAGCTAGTGTATATACTATTCCTAAAGCCACTAATATGCACAGAGTTTTGGGCAAGAAATGGGAAAAAAACTTAAAAACCAAGACTTTAAAACTAATTGAGATCAAAAGCATGATTTGAACTGAAATGGGGGGAAGAAAGAAACAAAAAAATGACAATAATTACATGTTGGATGGAACAACAGAAATTGCAACAGTACAGCAGAAGAAATTTTAACTAAATAAACAGACAGGCTACAATTTTCTTTAGGTTTATACATGGCAGACATCAGCAGTTATACAGTACAAGTTGGTCAATGATCAATAATGTTTGAAAATAGCAAGACATAGGTTGACATTTAGGAGGTAAGGTAGGTTAAATGGAGTTGATTAGGTAGAACAGTACTTAAATTTTATCTTAAAACCATTGAGAAATGGGCAGTCTTTGACGTGATTAGGAAGGTCATTCCACATATTTGTTCCTTTCATTTGCAGAGCATTTCTAGTTTGGTTAAGTCGCACTCTTGGCAAACAGATATTTGTTTCTAGTGTGGTGCCCATGAGTTGTTACAACCTTCTAGGAAGCATTTAACATCAGGATTGGCATTACAGTTCAGTTTTATATATCTAAGAGTACACTTGAGAGGATGTGCAGTGATTTAATATCTAACATGTTCAAAGATTTAAGTAAGAGGGCCGAGTGCGGTCAGCCTGAGTGCTCGTTTAATAATAACAAATTTATAAGCTGTATGCTACCACCATCCATTTTATAACACCTCTATATCTTTTAGGTACTTCATAAGTATAACATTCTTATTATTACAGTAGGGCCTCGACTTACGAGTTTAATCTGTTCCCAGAGATGGGTCTTAAGTCAAAATTCATATTGCCTTACTGGAAATAAGTTGAAAAAATAAGAAATAATTACTAGAAATAATAAAAAATTGTGTTACTGAAAAAAAAAATGGAATCAAGTCAGATGCATCACCTATTTATGGACACCTATGCTAGAAACCAGTCATTCCATGCAATATTTCAAGGACTTTAAGGACCAGGAAGATACAGTATTAATACAATAATTACATTAAACATTAATGTATTACATTAAATTTAGGTCTCAGAATTTGATATCATCATCAGTGACTTTAGGCATTATACTCATCTTACTTATGAATCCACCACTGTTCATATATTGAATGCATGCATGTCTGTTCACTTGGTTAAATTAAATAGTTATAATAATAATTATTAATATTATTTTTTCATCTGACTACAGCCAAACTAAAATTATTAAAAAAATTTCCTAACATCAGAAAGCAATATTTTACAATGTAGAAAGAAATTTTTTCATGGGCACCAGAAAATTAACCTAATTCAGGGTGCAGAGTTAGAGGGTTAATACAGACCGGCACTAGATAAACCCCCACACACCTGTAACAACTGCAGTGTGCTCATCCCCACATGCCAGTTCTACGATCTTATCATTTTTTATCCAAAACTTTGAGGGAGCATTATCAGCAAACCTGCTCTTGCCAAAAGTAAACACAGCCCCAGTATCTGAAAAATTTAAAATGTATGTATAACTTAAAAGCAGTTAAACAACAAATTTAAAATTAAAGTCAAATACAGTATATAGAAAAATTTGTGTTTCTGTGTAACACATTACAGGTAATGAATTGGAGAATGAAACATCTCTAGGCTAAGTGATTTCTCTTTCAGTAAAATATTTGGTGAATCAGAACAATGAACCCCTTTACTTAATGCTTCTGGATGTGCTATAAACAGCTTATGGTGCACTGAACTATAATATTCCAATACAGAATAATTTATCTGAATTTATCCAAGCAGTGCAGTGATAAACTTTCCATCAGTACCCAATGGCCTGTATCCAACATATCCATAATCTTTGGGAACTTTTTTTTAACCATGAGCTGGATGGATGCTTGACTGATGCTGTATCTGGGCTTTTCCAAATTATAACATTTAGCCTATTGGCACCGATTACACTGAAGAGCAAATGTGACATACATTTCTTGTCTATGAATTCTCCACTGTTTAATGAATTATTAACATTAACTGAAAATTAAAAAAAAAAAAAAAATTAAAAATGTCAAAATAGTGCCAAATTAAAAAAATTTTCTTTTCAAATCACAGAGTGAAACCATTAAAAACATTAAAATATTGCTATACAGTATTAAAAAAAGTTTACACCACATGTCGAGTGCCTTCAGGTGCAATGCGCAGTGCAGTGGTTAAAAGTTAACATTTTTCATACTTAACATTTCCCCATGATCTATGGACTGATTTCACTGAACAAAATTATAATGTCAACCTGTCGTATGAAGGCCAAAAACCAAGAGAGCCTGTCTGTAGAGAGATTTTAACCACATCTAGCAAGTTCCCCACTCCCAAGCCCCAATCTCATTTTCAAAGGAATAGGGGGCCCATATTTTACTGAACAAAAATCTCTGCAACTGGAAATATGAAAGAAGCAGAGAATTTGGTTTTAAATATGCTCACTGGCTTCCTAAGGCCTCAGCTGTTACGTGTAATGTTTCCTCGCTCTGCAAACTCGGTCCCCAACATCCTAAGCAAAGCCACACATCCCCCGCTTCAGCAAACTCTTGTTCACTGAATCGGGTGAGTAAATTCAGCATGGAAAGTGTGTTCCCCAACCGGTGATTTGCCGAATCAGGGTTTGTTGAATTGAGGTTTTACTGTAATTCAGTTTGAACAGACTGTGCTGACTACTGTACTAAAATAGATATACAAGTAATTGTATTTACACATCAAAATTATTTCAAAACATTGTATAGGTACAGTACTAATAAACAAATGCACCCAACAAGAGCAATGCCCTTAAGGGACAGTTTTAGCGGGTAAGCGGTTCCATGGGGTTTATATCCCTGTAGATAAAAAAAAGCATCTACTGTTCTCAGTCCTACATTGTGGCTTGACTTTGAAACCATTGCTCCTTGTTTGTGTTACATCTGACCTTCTGAAGAAATAATCTGAATTAATACTGTAATAATAATAATAATAATAATAATAATAATTTATTTGCAAGAAGGTACAATGGGTTGGTGAGATTACATAAAAGATAGGTATTTTTACATTTATGTAAAGCCACTAACACGCATAGCATTTCAGGCAGTGCATTGAATTAAAGACCTTTTAAAGAAATAGCCTGAAATAAATTATCTGGATCAACATCCTCCAAACTGTTCAGTATTTTAAGTTTCGATGAGATCAGCTCTGTCACGTCTGGTCTGCAGTGTTGTTAGCCCCGTGGCCCTCGACCGTTCCCGATACAAGAGTTGACTTAGTTCTGGAATTAATTTTGTTGCCCAGTGTTGAACTTTCTCCCTTGTGCCTTACTGAAGATGAGGTCCCCATGCTTGGATGCAATAATCTAAGTGGGGGTGCACTCGGACTATTCTCCAATTACTAATAAGAAAGTGCAATACTTCGGTCAATATGTCCTCTCTCCAAGATGTGAAGAAAGATTGTAAATACTATGCTATGTATTCTCTCAAACCCAATGTACCTTCTTGTATATAAATAAATAAATAAATAAATAAATAAGTAAATAAAGTACCACCTCATCACCCTGTCACTGCTGCTCTAAGCATACCTCACCTATCCTATACTAACCAAACCCTAAAGCTATTCTATCCTAACCAAACCCTACAACTATCCTATACTAACCAAACCCTAAAGCTATCCTATCCTAACCAAACCCTACAACTATCCTATCCTAACCAAAATATGGGTTAAAATACAATTAATACATAATGTGCATAATGTGTGTGGCTTCATAATGACAATTTCCTGCGTGTTCAGGTCTGACTACTGTTCCTTCCTGCACACTTCTCTTCTATACTCTTCAAATTTTCAACAATTCTGCGAAAAATACAACACATTTCTCGTCAACACAGCAAAAAAACAACGTTAAATACAAACTAGGAATATATTATTTATATTCGATGCACCACCGCTAATTACTGCACCACCACTAATTAGCATACCTAAAAGATCTAATTAATCATCTTGGTGGCCCTCCTCATCCCTCCCAGCATAGCCCCACGTCTCCACCTATCCCCACGACGCCCTCAGTCACCGTCCTTCACGCTTAGAATATGAGAAATAATACAAGAAAAAGGTTTAACCTGGAATATCGTAGTCGTCGTCCACTGCCATTTTCCCAACGGGTGATGCGAGCCTCGGGCCACTCACACGGGGATGGTCGCTTCGCACACCATACTATTATTATTATTATTATTATTATAATCATGATAATGTTTATTCTGGTAAAGGTACATGCATACAATATGAGTTAAAAATAGAATGATGGATTTGTAGATAGAGCTAGTATGCCTCTAGTATGCACAGTGTTTCGGGCAGTTCGAAGAAGTTCGAAGAAGCTCATTCTCTGCTTGCTAAAACCATATATATATATTATTATGCTAGGCTGTATTAGCATAGGTTAGGTTGTATTAGGTTGAGCTGGGTTTAGGCTGTGTTGAGCTAGGTTAGGTTAGAAATATTTCTAAAAAAATTGGTTGACGAATTGTCTTGTGTACGATGTGACTTTTATCCCACTGGCACCAGAGGGAGCATGACGTCACAGTCTTGACGCCAACATACCGGCCGCTGTTGGCAAGGGTGTGCACTCTATCCTGTATAAGCGGTAGTTTATTAGGTGCCTCATACTTGTTTACATAGTTTATTGTAAACACCGTACTCATCCTGTGAGTGGCAGTTTATTGTGCACCCCATAGTCATCACAATTTATATTACAAGAATTTCATCATTCTTGTTCAGCCACTAGCATGCATATAGAAGACATATATACAAGACTGTAACAACTCTTGTATCCAATATAGCATTTCGGGCAGGTCCTTAATCCTAATTTTTCCCGGAATACGACCCGCCAAATCGTTTAACCAGGTCGGTTGTTAAACTGCTCGGGGGAACAGAGGGTACAGTTAAGGACTGGCGCCCAGTCAATCCTTCCCGGCCAGGATACGAACTCAAAGCACCCTTAAAGAGTGGTAAAGAGTGCTTTACATCACCACGATAACTGTTTTTTTTTAGATTTAGTTTCTGTTTGCGATTATTTGTAGTACGTGGGTGAAGAATTTAAAGCGAAATGTAGAAGCTGCCACTGAGATAGTAAAAAAGAAAGAGATCACTGAGAAGTGGTCCAACAGCTAGCGACTGTACTGTCAGCAATAGATCGAGGCTCACTCTGGCCAGCCTCAACTGTTTACCATTTTATGCAGACACATATGACGATTTATTTAACATTCGTAACCGATTAGACTCGAGGCTGGGCAGGGCGAGACCTCTGGGGACGTCTCCATTCACAGACGCCTCTGTTCACCCAGCTTTCCCGTCTTCAACAATGGGAAACCATAACACAAACAAATTGTATTCCTAAATATTTTGAGATAGCTATCACAAGATAGCACTGAGCCCATTATGTGCCTCTGTAACCCTTTCCACTACCGCCCACAAGATGGGTATGGGGTGCATAATAAATGAACTAAACTAACTAACTAACTGCGTTTCCTTTACGGCTTCCACGTTTTGACCTGTATTCTACAGGCAGGTGATGCTGCATTAAAACAGTAACCTATAGTGAATGACGTACTCTACTGCATGACAAGTGAATAAGGCTGATAAAATACATCATTTCCATATACATATTATTATTAAATTCCATAATACAAAAATGTATATAAAATTTGATTTGTTCTTGTGGCAGGAAAGTCATTATTACGTATTGGTAGGTTCAACAAGGTGAGTGTAGGCTAGGCTACTGTAAAAACAACTAAGATAACTTTGGAGTGAGCTCCCTCGGTACAGCCTTGACATACACGCCTTCTTTTGGGTTGATAGCCACAGTAGGGATAATAAAGGTCAGTTGCTTGGGTGTGGATTCACACGTCTCCAGCCTATTGGGAAATAAGATTGGATTACACTTTGATAAGATAATTAGGGTCAGTTTCAACAATCATAACAGCCTAAATTGACCTCATTACCACCATCTTTAGTGGGTTTGGTAGTTCTTCATTGACACTTCCATTATTATGTGTACTTTATTTTAAAGCTTAAGGAATAAAGCCAACATTATAAACAGAAGTGAAATAAGAGCTGTACATCATAGAACATACCTGTAGCTTTTCAATATTCTAGCAAGTGTCAGTTTAGCCTCCAGCTGAGCAAATCTCATTCCAGGACAATTCCTTGGACCAGCACCAAAAGGTATGTAGGCCATGGGGTGGCGCGCCTCCGCTGCCTTAGTGTCCGAGGAGAACCTGCGCCAGGATACCAGTGTGTGTGGAATTAGGAATATAATGCATATAACACATAATACTTCATTCAAAACGATCTGCTACCAGAAATCTTAGCCAAATATCTTCGGTTTGCTAACTGTAGGTAGTAACTGAGTGATTGTAACCTATCCGAGGCCTAGGTCGAGGGGTCGCTAAGACCCTAAATTATCTCAAGGTAACCTCAAGGTATGTAACGCTGCCCACTGGATAGGGGGGGGGCCGGTGTGCAGGACGAACATGTCAATTGTGACACTAGCTCTTCACATATGTCAGTTGCTTAATTTAGAAACTGTACTTGTGGGTCGATCTCGAGCCCATTGTTGATGTGACTATGTGCATTGAATTTTGTAACTAACTCATCAAGATTGGAACTTGCTAAATGAATTGTGGGGTTCAGCCCCGAGCCCATTATGTGCCTCTGTAACCCTTTCCACTACCGCCCACAAGATGGGTATGGGGTGCATAATAAATGAACTAAACTAACACGTATTGCACTTTAAGATGTACTACAGAGTTACAGATAAGAGCTGCCAAATTTAAGACAGCATGCTTTACCCCCGGTTGTTAAATACTCATGCAAGCCTAAGACTTCCTCTGAGGTCTTATTATTCCTCTTTTCAAGACCCAAATTAGGTTTCCTTGTATGCTTAGCTTTTCTTATATTTCTCTCGCCCATTATGCTCCTGGTATACCTGTATCTCACTGGGTTTCCTTGTATATCACTCACACTAGGAATAATGTGTACAGGATACACAATACAGGATACAGGAATATCCTGTAGTGTGTATCTACATCCTGTAGTCCTCTTAAGTGTTAAGTGGAAAACCGGGTCCAGCCGCTGCTACAGCTCCACTAAAATTTATAGAATGTTTTCCTTGATATATATGAAATAAGAAATGATACTTAATCTTCATGTCTGACTCTTCAATACATTGTTGTATGCTTTTAGAGTAACAATTAATAAGGGGCAAACGAAATCACAAAATTAAATTGATAAAGATGTCGATATTTCATCCACAGATCATATGGTGACACTAGAAGGTGAAGGGACGACGACGTTGTCGGTCCGTCCTGGACCATTCTCAAGTCGATTGTCTTGAGAATGTCTTTGTCACAGTCGACTTGAGAGTCGACTTCGCCTTCTAGTGTGTGGAAATAATGATTAACATTTATGGGAGCTTACCTGTGCGGGTCAAAAGTCTCGGGGTCAGTCCACTGCTCAGGGTCACGGTGGAGCTGCCAGATAGGTACCATGATGCTCATGTCTTTAGGGATCACCATATCACCAAGCTGTTAAAGGTAATCTAAATGCATTCTTACACTTATCGTGGCACGATATATTTTGACGCAAGACGGATGGGAGGGACGACAGGAGACGAGAAGAGAGGTACAAGGAGGAAACATAGAGAGGTAATGAAGGAGAAGTTAGAAAATGGGAGATTGAGAAGGCTAGAAGACGGGAGATTGAGAAGGTGGGATACTATTAAGATAAATCTCTGTGGTAATGCCCCATGCACTAGCAACACTGATTGCATCAGTAATTGCAACTAATCATCTAATCTATTTAAAATTTTCTTTTAAGTACAGACTCTTGTTGAATTCTTTATATTATCTATAAAAAAACACATACGTCTCTATATCTGTGAGCTTAAAATGAGCTGTGAGCTCATTAATCTGCTATTATTAGTTGGTTTAAATTTAACTCATGAGAGACTTATAAAGTTAAATGCCATTTGTATTCACAGTCGGTTTTTTTGCTCAATCCAGCCTTACTATATGGAACCACGGTAATTATAAAACATGAACAGCTTTGAATTGAAATTTTAATATCAAATTGACTCGGTGTGAGAAATGATAATTCTGATAACTTAGTTTATTTAATAAATATTGTATACAATGTTAGTTTAAACACAAATTAGGGATATGGCTTTATACACGCCACGTACCCTTGAAGGAATGAATTAGCGGGATGAGCTTCCGGAATGGCAGTGCAGATAGAGAAAGTATATTTTAAGCTCACCTTAAAGTCTTGAGCACTCTCTCTGGAGATGAAGGTGACCACAGGTGGGTAGAGCCTGAGGGACTCACTCAGCACCTGATCTAGGTACTTGAGCTCCTTCACCTGCTCGTAGGTCAGGTGGTCAGGATCCCCCTGCAGATACACGCCAATGTTAGTGACAATGATCCCAAGTTACAGCCCCGCTCCTGTGCCAGGTAAGTCCACTACGGGCTCACCATAGCCCGTGCTACTTGGAACGTTTTTGTTCCCAGTAGCTGAATCTTAAACGACAATGATCACCAAACACCACACATACACCAGAAGATGGGTAGTATACATCATTTGCTCTTAGGAGACGACGACGTTTCGGTCCGTCGTGGACCATTATCAAGTCGATTGTCTTATCAAGCCTTAGTGATAATGTATCACTTGTGTAGCGTTTCTTTATCTAAGAGCTCAATTTTACACAGTGAACTCTTCTCTGAACAACTATAGCCATTTTTAGTATAATTTGATATTCATTGACAATGGTTACGGGGTACTTTAATAACTGAACTGCCCAGAGTCATTTATAAGGGATTAAAATAGTTGTTCTGATGCATATTTTGGATTGGGCGCACCTCGAGCGGAGTGACCAACCTTACGCTTTGTAATGTATTGATCCAGACTAACAATTAACAAACATACCTACACAAGCTGGCGAGGATGTCATCAGCTACACAGATGTCATCCGTGTAATTTCAAACACTAGTAACCGCTTACAAACTCTTCTTAATACTCGTGCAACTAGAAGCATTGAATGTGGTCTTGTTTCTACAGGAAAGAACTAGGTCCCTGAGCCCAAAAATATTTACCAACCTCTATTTTTAAAGTCAACAATCAGCACACCGAAAATTGCATTGTAGGCTGAAATAAAAACTATAACCTCTAAAACCACAATTGCTGGTAAAACTCACAGGTGTTAATTTCATGTCATTTCTACGTCATGTTCATTAAAACCCAAATTGACAATAACGCCCTTTATGTTAGAAATCTCACTGTTCTGAGTGTGAGAGTTGAGAAATGTGCGAGTGTGTGTGTGTGAGACAGAAGGCTGTGATGGGTCCTTGAAAGATGTCTGAGGAGCAAGATAGCACAAATGCTGATGATGTGGAAATCAAGTAGCTGAACCTCGACATATGCACTTAAAAAAAAATTAAATTTTTACCCTAACCAGAAATGTGGTGAACATCAAACAACCCACCTAACCTATCTAATCTGATACATAGATAATGTATTTATGAGCGTTACTTTCCTTAATAGTTTATATTTGTAACGTAGGTTTGGCTACCGTAAGAACCGCATGCTATGAACCCGTTAAGAGGACGGGGTAATAGTGACGAGGACTTCTCTTCTCATATGTCTGGGTTCGATAGGGTTAAGCTTCATCACCTGGCTCCTGCTTCTTAACCATTAATTGAACTATTTTCCATGACAAATTATTTTAACAACTTTTCAAGAAAGTTCCATGCTTAAGAAACTATTACATCTCTTTGGCTGGTTCAGGTGATCAACCGTCTCTGATTCTAACGTCATACCCGTCATAGTCAAACACTTTTAGTCTGTCTCTATCCATTTTGTCAATACCTGTAAGTATTTTGTACATTGTGACCACATTCCCTCTGTCTTCGTTGCTATGGTGCCGAGATGAAACTTGCATCAGCATGATGCTTGCTGAAACTTGATACAGAGAACTTGACAAACACCTCCAAAGGATACCTGATCAACCAGGCTGTGACTCATACGTCAGGTTGTAAGCAGCCGCGTCCAACAGCATGGTTGACCAGCCCAGCAACGAGGCCTGGTCGACGACCGGGCCACGGGGTCGCTGAGCCCCGAAATCACCTCATAGTAACCTCAAGGAGATGAGCTTTCTTTATCAGGTACATCTTTTGGGAATTTTTTGGGGACATAAGATTTCTTAATTATTATTATAAAAGGTATTGTCTCAATTAAGGCGCGGGGAGTGGGGGTTGTATTACAGGGGTGAGTTATAATTACGAATAAACATGTGATGGATAATTATGATTAGATAAATATGAAGGAAACTTAAATATAAGACTGTTTAATAAACACTTGTATTTGTATTCGGAAGTAATCGATAAAAAAATGTATATTTAGAAGACCAAAGCATTAAATAATATAATGTTAAAAATGATAAAACGTTCACTATGACACTCATGGCTAGTGGCTGCAGGTACTGAGTCTACTAAAGGTTCACTCTTCAATTATTAAATGAACATATCCACAAGGGCCGTGACGAGGATTCGAACCTGCGTCCGGGAGCATCCCAGACACTGCCTTAATCGACTGAGCTACGACAAGGTTAAAAGGGTTGAAACTGAAGTTCTACTGAACTTCAATTATTATCTCTATACACAAGAGCTATGACACACGCTTCATCGCTAAACCAAGAGCTTGGACACACTCTCAATCACTATACAAAAGAGCTAAGATACTCTTCATTATTATACACTTGAGCTAGAACACGCACTTCATCGAGAAAATCAGCAGGAGCCGTGATAAGGGATCGAACCTATGTTGTGGGCGTTTCCACGCACACGCTCTAGTAACTAGACCACAAGGTATAAGGATTGCAGCCTGGAGTTCTACTGAACACACAAGGGTTTCCTGAAGCTTCTACTCAGGCTTCAGTAAAAAGCTTCAGGAAACACTTGTGTGTTCAGTAGTACTCCAGGTTACAATCCTTACACCATGTCGTGGTCTAGTCGCTAGAGCACGTGTTTGTGGGAACCCCCCACTGCATAAGTTCGATCCCTTATCACGGCTCCGCCGTACTTTTTCACTGATGCAGTCACGTTATAAATAAATAAATAATAAATAAATAAATGTTTATTTAGGTAAGGTACATACATACAAGAGATTTTACAAAGTTTGTTGGATTAATAGATAGAGCTAGTACATACAATGCCTAAAGCCACTATTACGCAAAGCGTTTCGGGCAGGAAAAACATTAATGACTAAAGCTTAATACTAATGGGTATAAAGAATGTGTGATTACTCTCTGTACACCCTTCACCACTATACACAATTAAATTACAATAGCGTAATATATCTGATAAAATATGGATTGGGTATCAGCTCTGTGGTAAGGTTGAATGGACTCCAGGCTGTGTTATTTCTAAGCATATCGTGGTTCAATGGTTAAATAAGCAATTATCAATAGAAAGCGCCAAGCCAGGGAAACTATATAGAACCATCTACTCTGGTCTAATGGGTTCGACTCTACCGCCATGCTCCTAAGAACTTTTCAACACTATATGTGAATGCCCTGTTCTCAGTCATTTTAGACCACATGTCATGAAGCACTGAGCTTTGTAACCGTTTAATTGACTCACGGATATTGACAGATATTCTTGTGATCTATCCCGAGTTTGCTAGTGCAGACTAAGAAGACTAACCATCCTGTCCAATGGGGATATTATATGAACTTATAGCTAGCTAGTGATCTATACCCTGTAATCCCTCATATAAAATAGGGTAGCAGACCACTGCTGTGTAACTAAGCTTGCTGATATAAACAAAAGAGGCTAGAGTTATAATAATAATAATAATAATAATATTTATTTAGGTAAAGGTACATACATAAAGAGATTTTACAAAGTTTGTTGGCTTTATAGATAGAGCTAGTACATACAATGCCTAAAGCCACTATTACGCAAAGCGTTTCGGGCAGGAAAAAACACTAATGACTAAAGCTTAAAACTAATGGGTAAAAAGAAAAAAATGTGTTGAGTACAAATAAAAATAGAGGTAAAAGAGGGGGGAACATTGTTGAAAAAGCAGCACAAATACAATTACAAATTATTACAGAAAATTACATTCAAACAGCGTTGATTTGAAAAACAAGAAAAAACAAAAAACATACATGGGTTGACAATAGAGGGGTAAGGTAGGTTACAGGGAATTTATTAGGTATAGCTTCGTTTTTAACTTAAACTGGTTGAGAGAGGTACAGTCTTTAACATGGTTGGGAAGGTCATTCCACATTCTGGGCCCCTTGATTTGTAGAGCATTTCTAGTTTGATTAAGTCGTACTCTAGGAATATCAAAACTGTATTTATTTCTGGTGTGGTGCTCATGGGTTCTGTTACAACCTTCTATGAAGCTTTTGAGATCAGGATTGGCATTATAGTTTAGCGTCTTATATATGTATAATACACATGAGAGAATGTGCAGTGACTTAATGTCTAACATATTCAGAGATTTGAGTAGGGGTACCGAGTGATGTCTGGGGCCAGAATTGGATATTGTCCTAATAGCAGCTTTGTGTTGAGTAATTAGAGGACGTAAGTGATTTTGGGTAGTAGAGCCCCAAGCACAAATACCATAGTTGAGATATGGATAGATAAGGGAGTAATAGAGAGTCACCAGGGCAGGGCGTGGTACATAATATCTGATCTTAGAAAGAATGCCCACAGTTTTTGAAACTTTTTTTGATATGTTTAGAATGTGTCCCTGGAAATTCAGCTTGTGGTCAGAATGCCAAGGAATTTGCCATCTAATTTGTTACAAATTTGGGTATTGTTTATTTTGAGGTTTATTTGATTAGAGGATTTATTGCCAAACAGAATATAGAAAGTTTTGTCAATGTTAAGGGTGAGTTTGTTGGCAGTTAGCCACAGATGGACTTTATTTAGTTCAGTATTTACTGTGGCATTTAGAGCAAGGGGATCAGGACTGGAGTAAATGAAGGTTGTGTCGTCAGCAAATAGAATTGGTTTGAGGTGTTGGGAGGCATTTGGAAGGTCATTAATGTAGATGAGAAAGAGGAGAGGGCCAAGTATGCTGCCCTGGGGAACACCAATGTTGATGGGTAGGGTGGGAGAAATTGTATTATTCACAGAAACACATTGGAGCCTGTCAGTAAGGTAGGATTTGAGGTATTGTAGGGAGTGTCCTCTGACACCATAAGGATGTAATTTAAGAAGAAGGTTTTGGTGGTTGACAGTATCGAAAGCTTTACGCAGGTCCACAAATAAGCCAACAGGGAACTCATTTTTATCAAGAGCTGTATGAATCGAGTTTGTTTACTAACCTTGATGACGTCGCACAACTCCTCATAGAGTCGCTCCTGTACCTCCGGATGAGTTGCTATCAGATAGGTGGTGTACGTGAGGGTATTGGCCGTCGTTTCGAACCCACCTAGCAGGAAAACCCAGGCGTTGGCGATGATCTCGTCGTCCGTAAGCAGCTTGTGTTGCGACCTCTCTTTACCCGGTAGTGGAGTGGACGCACCATTGGTGGCAGCTCCTTCAGCAGACGTGTCCTGTCGAGACTCTGCAGCCTCGAGCATCAGCTGCAGCACGTCTACGTACTTTGTGTCCAAATCTTTACGGCGAACCTCTATGACAGACTTGAGATGGTTGACGACCATATTCGTCATCCTCCCTGATAGAGCAAGCTTGTTACTCACATATGACATGACACTGGCGAAGACAGGAAAGTATAGAGCCAGAAGAATAGCCGGGTTGATAGCGTTCTTTAAGAAGCCTTTCACTCCAACGAAGAATTCATCTTTGTCTTGGTCACGCTGGATGTTGGTCTTCATGGCCAGGGCACACTCACTGATCACATCCAGCGTCAAACCCTGGAAGGTGGAATACAACTCCACTGGCTTGCCTGTTGCACTCTTCTTTCCAATGATTGCGTTCAGTTCATCAATCTTCTCATTCATAATGCCAGCCATGTGCTTCATCTTTACCATAGAAAACGTAGGAGCCAATATAGCACGAACGTCCTTCCATCGTTGGTCCCGAAGGCCAACAACTGTGTCAACAACGGGGTGGGCGCGCACTACAAGCGCTGGACGGTTGGAGAAGTTATGAAAATCTTTAATAAGAACCTGTTTGATAAGGTCCAAGTCTGCCACCACTAGCGTAGGCTTCCAGCCGACATAGAAACCAAAGACTTTGCCATACTCTTGTATCCATTGACCGATAATGTCAGTGGCGAGGGCCCCGGGTTTCCGCATGACGTGATTACTGCCATAAATGAGATGAGGCGTGATGTATGGGATGCCCAGCTTGGAGAAGACTGAATGCTGGCGGCGGCGATGCTGGACCCACCAAACAACATACAGGAGGAGGGAGGCGACCAGCAGCGTCCAGGTGTGGCTGGCTACACCACTCACCACCCATCTCAACATTCCAACTATGTTCGCCATTCACACTCTTCCTGTTAAACAGGGGGACGAGAAGAGATTATTGAAGGTGACTGTCATCTTATAGAGCACCACCCACCTTTCAGAAAGGACAGAATAACAAGAGAAGGATATGTAATACGATACAGAAAACAGGATTTGACGACCTTTGTAAATCGCACACTTGAAATTCTCCACAACGACCTTTTAGGTCATCTAGCAAAAGCGACGCATGATACAACTCGCATCACATAGTTTAATTTCCTATATTGCACGAAAAGGAACCCTAAAATCCACTATGACCCCAAACTTTGCAGCGAAATGGAAAAATCATATTCTTCGATATATTATGGAATCATAAATGGTAAACATGATGCTCTTCAATATACTTTGGAACCATAAAAAATCATGGGAAACTTTGAAACACACAACGCATAAAAACAGAAATATTTTAGTTTGCACACACCTGTGCAACAGCTGTGTGCTACAGCAGAGACTTATATAAACGTTGCATCCACTGCTATATTCCAGACACAAATGAACATTTATCTCCTTCACTGTTTCAGACACCATAGTTCCAGAATTAATTTAAGACATGTAATTATTACCCCTCAAAGTGCCTTCTAGCATCGAGCACATTAGGGAAAAGAAACCTCTCACTACATATATAATACCATGTAGTCACAGCATTAGTTATAAATATCTGCAATCCATCAATTAATTAATCCACGTCTGAACCATACCTAGGAACAGTAACCCTAGCAACAAAGAACAGCAGCCATCAGCTGATGCCATTAACGCACACACACACACACCGACACTGTGAGTGCGAAAAAATACATGAATTAAGAGACAATTCTAAAACAAATGTTCAAGAGATGTGTCAATATTTCATTCAAAATGATCTGCTACCAGAAATCTTAGCCAAATATCCCCAGTTTGCTAACTGTAGGTAGTAACTGAGTGATTGTAACCTACCCACCGTTGCCCACTGGATGGGGGGGGGGGAGGGGCAGGTCATGACACTAGGCTCCACATATGTCTGTTACTTAGCTTAGAGACTGTACGTCTTTCTAGCCGGTCTCGAGGCCAGTGTTGACGTGTCGATGTGCACTGAATTTTGTAACTTGCTTAGCTAAATGAGTTGTGGGGTTCAGTCCCTGAACCCATTATGTGCCTCTGTAACCATTTACACTACAGCCCAAAAGGTGGGTATGGGGTGCATAATAAATGAATTAAACTAAACTCGCCAAGTGCTGCGTATCAAGTCTAAACACAACTGCCAAGCTGTCAACATTGCCGCGCCACTATGACGTGGCTCCAAACATTACCACTCTTGCAGTTATCAGAAAACCTTTATGCAAACTGCACGCATCGTAAAGAAGACTCTTATGGAGCATTAAATCCTCCATTGTACTGCTGGGTAGTATGGTTAAAACTTCACTCTAGAAAATAATCAGTAAGCACTTTATTACGTGAGCAACAAGTTTATATTACTCTTTACTCCATGCCACTCACGTAAGAACAGGAAACTGTACAAGGTTTACTGTCCCATGCAAGGAAAATACAATTTATAGCAAACAAAACTCACTCGAATTTGTCAAATATACGTCTAAAACCTTCCAGCAATCCCAGGTCTATTATGTTACCATGTAATCTGTTCTATAAATCTACAACCATATTTCCAAACCAATATTTACCCTTTTCTTCTAGAGGCAGACAAAAATACGTTTTAAATATTGAAGAGAATAGGCAATGTAAACAATAGTGACTTTGTAACTGAAAGAAAATAAGAAAAGTCATCGTTAGAATCTAGAAATCCAATTAATTCGAAGAAATTTTTAGGAAATAACCATAGAAGCCGCTTCCTACACCTCGAGAGCTACATTCAACACCTACCAATCACAAGAGTCAAAGTGGGCACCCACAAACCTCACTTCCTCATAGTCAGTGAGGTAATCATGTCTCATTAACACTAATAATATTCAGAGTAACCAGACTAAGGTGACTGCATCACTGGAGTGCTGTCACTAGAGCGTGGGCGTGGGAAAACCCACTGCATAGGTTCGAACCCACACCACGGCTCCTACTCATTTTCTGACTAATAATATTAATAGTACATGCATGATACACAAATAAGAACAGTAACCGTGAATGAAAGTGTGGTATAGAATTATGCTGCGGCATGTGTCAAAGTCGATTATTCTGCGGAATCATAACAGTGTGTGATTTCCACAAATAAGTTAGTCTAACACTATCTTGTTTACCATCGTGCCTATCTGACCCGGATACTATCAGTGAGGCGGAGCAGGTGGGGAAAACTCACCAGGGAGTAATATATTTAATTTACAACGCGATACTGCTCATTTATATCAGCTTGTCATGAGTCAAACCATCACAGGCATACAGTATTTGGAATCGTTATCACCGCTCAACGTATATTTAATTAAGAGGGAACACCAAGGCACTCACCGCCAGAAAAATACTGCAGACATGTAGCTCTCGGCTACTTGCTGCAGGACATGTGTACTGAGCAAGGCGAACTGGAACACTGGTAGGCGCGCTTCCCTTGCCAGGCACGTACACTATCTCTGCCACCCATCACCCCCCCACACTCGTCCCACCCCAACACACGCACACACACACACATATTTGGTGTGCAAACACACCAAATATGAGCAAAGTCCACTACGGGCTCACCATAGCCCGTGCTTCTTGTAACTTTTTGTTCATGGTAGTGAATCTTAAACAACAGCAACAATATGCCTGCGGGTCGAGCCGTAATTCTTGGGCACCATTTTTTTAAATTCAGTCGTTTGATGCAATGACTCGCTTATTTTTTCCTATCTACTTTTATTTTGTTGTTGTTTTAGATTCAACTACTCGGAACAGCAAGTTCCAAGCTGCACGAGCTATGGTGAGCCCGTCGAACTTACCTAACACAGATGTGAGTACTGTTATGTATCTAGCGTGCAAATGACACAAAACTAAGAAGAATTATAGCAATGAAATAGTATACTGTAGGAACACCTATTTTGCAAACATATTCTGATAAGCGGTTGCTAGACTTCCCTGTCAATTCCCCTGAGAATTTTGTATGTGGTGATCATGTCTCCCCGACCTCTTCTGTCTTGCAGGTGCAGTTCACGCAGCCTGTCCTCATAACTCATGCCTCTTAGTTCTGGGGCTAGCAGAGTGGCATACCTCTGAACTTTTTCCAGCTTCGTCTTGTGCTTGACTAGATACGGGCTCCATGCTGGGGCTGCATACTCCAGGATTGGCCTCACATATGTGGTATACCAGATTCTGAAGGATTCCTTACACAGGTTTCTGAAAGCAGTTCTGATGTTAGCCAGCCTCGCATAGGCCGCTGATGTTATTCTTTTGATGTGGGCTTCAGGAGACAGGTTTGCGTGATATCAACTCCTAGATCTTTCTCTCTCTGTCCGTTTCGTGAAGGACTTCATCTCCCATTCGGCATCCAGTGACTGGCCTCCTGTTTCCACTGCCTAGTTTCATTACCTTACATTTACTTGGGTTGAACTTTAGTAGCCATTTGTTGGATCATTCCTTCAGTTTGTCTAGGTCATCTTGTAGCCTCATACTATCTTCCTCTGTCTTGATCCTCCTCATAATTTTTGCATCATCAGCAAACATTGAGAGGAACGAGTCAATTCCTTCTAGGAGATCATTTACGTATATCAGAAACAGTATATGTCCAAGGACTGATCCCTGTGGAACTCCATTGGTGACTCCCCGCCACTCCGAGACCTCACCCCTCATAGTGACTCGCTGTGACCTGTTGCTTAGATACTCCCTTATCCAGTGGAGTACCTTCCCTTTCACTCCTGTCTGCATCTCCAGTTTGTGCACTAGTCTCTTATGGTACTGTGTCAAAGGCTTTCTGGCAGTCTAGAAATATGCAGTCTGCTCGGCCCTCTCTCTCTCTTGCCTAATTTTTGTTGCCTAGTCATAGAACTGAATTAAACCTGTTTGGCATGTTTTGCCATCTCTGAGCCCATGCTGATGTTGTGTTACAAAGTTTTTTTGCTCCAGATGTTCTACTAGTTTTTTTTCGCACAATCTTCTCCATCATCTTGCATGGAAAGCAAGTTAGGGACACTGGCCTGTAGTTTAGTGCCTCCTGCCTATCACCATTCTTGTATATTGGGACTACATTGGCCATCTTCCAAATTTTTGGCAGTTCTCCTGTTGCCAGTGATTTGTTGTACACCATGGAGAGTGGCAGGCACAGAGCTTCTGCTCCTTCCTTTAGAATCCATGGTGAGATTCCATCCGGACCTATAGTCTTTGTCACATCCAAATCTAACAGATGTTTCCATGTGTGACTCACCCCAGATGTAAAGTGCCTTGTATAGTGACTGTTGTGAGCCTCTAATTAAATCACTTGTGATACAAAAGATTATCGATGTGTATATATGCATTTGTGTAAATGATATATATATATATATATATATATATATATATACAATATATATATATATATATATATATATATATATATATATATATATATATATATATATATATATATATATATATACACACAGTATAACATTAACAATTGTGTAACTAGCGTCAAAAGATTTTGATTTGCTTAGCTAAACGAACTAGAGGGTTCAACTCCTGAACCGATTAGGCCTCTGTAACCCTTCCCACCACCGCCCACGGGATGGGTATGGGTGCATAATAAAGGGATGAACAACCCAGCGGGATTTCTTCCTATTGGGGGTGTTGTACATGCTGCTATGGCGGTGTAGTGAGTGGCGCTACCCAGTAAACTCGCCCCTCGGGGCAAAACTTAAAAAAAAATTAAACTTAACAAACAACACAATAGTCTTCTTCTTGATAGTAGGTGCAGTTTGCATGAAAAGGTTGTCCTCCCGATGACTGCACACAAAATTATCCTCGTGTTTACAACAGCTGATCTGTGTTGGTAAACAGACAATCGTTCTCATCCAGCACACAAACCCACACTTGCCTTTGTTTCTATTAAAGTTATGTGCTGTTACTTCGAACTTAATGTACACTGAACTCATAATTATTTAAAAATGTAAAAGTAAGTTAAAAAGTTTTATATTTTTTTGCTAAGAAAAGATTCAATATGATTTTTGTGCAAACTATTCGTAGTACGTTGTAGAGTATGAGAAGGAGACGCTGCGGCAGCCTGGGCGGTCAGGGCAGACTGTGAACATGCAAACTGCACCTACGATCAAGAAGAAGAAGGCTGTAAGCTGTGACTCGTCCTCCCGCTGACCGCTATATTTCTTCACAAGGGAGTATACTCTCACTACCTTCTCTAAATTTGGACTAGCAGGGCACATACGACTTAGTCTCGTCGCTGCCTTTCGTACCAACATCAACATTACGGCACGTAGTAGTAGAACAGGAATTCAAGTCACGCTACCTAGAAAAAACTGATTGCAAGTATGTGGTAGTTTTAGTATTCTAACATAATATATGATAATGGTAAATTAAGAACAACAACTAACTGAATACGGACTCTTACTACTACAGATTAGTGGTGTAGTGGTCTCCGTGGTGTAGTGGTAAGACACTCGCCTGGCGTTCCGCGAGCGCTTTGTCATATCCTGGCCGGGGAGGATTTACTGGGCGCAAATCCTTAACTGTAGCCTCTGTTTAACTCAACAGTAAAATGTGTACTTGGTTGTAAAAACGATTCTTCGCGGCGGGGATCATATTCCAGGGACCTGCCCGAAACGCTATGCGTACTAGTGGCTGTACAAGAATGCAGCAACTCTTGTATATAAATCTCAAAAAAAAAAAAAAAAAAAAATTACCCTATATACCCTATAATACCCTATTTTTGTTTTCTATATTTCTTTGGATAAATCTGACACATGTAAAAAAAAAAGGGTGTCTAGTCTTATTGCAATGCAATTTTCATATATTCATTAGATATTGTGTTATATGGACAGATACAAAATGACATTGAAGAAGAGATCTATGATTTTTTTTTTTTCATTTAGTGGCGATGATTTGTGCAGTGGTGTATATGTAGCATACTGGTGCAAGTGGGGATCTTTGGTTTAATTTCTGAGCATGATAAAAATGCTTTGGTGCATTTCCTTTCACCGAATGCCTCTGTTCATCTAATAGATACCCAAGAGTTAGGCAACAGTTTTAGGGTTACATCCTGGGAAGGGTCAGTAGTTTGACCATGGAAAGGGGGATACCTCCTTACATTCCTGAAGTGTATATATATATATATATATATATATACATACACATAGGCTTCCTGCCACCAACAAAATTAATTAATTATTGTTTTTAATCTAACTTGTACTCGTTTAACCCAGCCTAGCCTAATAGAATGTGAACTGGGATGAAATAAAATTTTAAGTAATGTAGAAGACCGGAAGGAATTTACACCATAATACTAGCAGTATTTGGAATCCTGGCAAACATAAGAACAACATTTAAATATCTAGATAAGGACACTTTTAAGGCCATACATATAGTTTGTGGTTGACAAGAATACTAGAATTTGGAGCACCAGCATAAACTTTACCTCATGAAACACCAATAGAAATGTTAAAAGTATTGAAGGTTGTAATTTCATTATCAGAAATAAGTGGTTTGAGTTATGAAAACAAGTTAAAGAGTCAATCTTAAAGGAGAGAAGAAAGAGTTGATATGATTACAACATACAAGATACTTAGGAGGAATGGAGAGGATTGACAAAGACAGCATCTTTAAATTGATAGAAAATTAGACAAGAGGACATTGACATTGGTGAAAGCTGCACTCACAGTTGAGTCATAGAAATGCAAGGAAATACTCATACGCAGTAGGAGCGGTCAGCAAGTGGGATGCATTAAAAGAAAAAGTCGAAGACACTTCCATCCAGAACTTAAGATTAGATACCGTATTGTACAACACAGAGAATTAGCAACCATTTTTAGCCTTACTTGATTATATACCTAATGTTTGAATTTGCATTATCCTTTGATATTTTCAATAATTAAGATTGTTTAAAACAAAAATGTCTTAGACACTACATAAAGCTTTTCTACATCTTATTAGTTTTAAGAATTTAAATCCAATTTTCAGATTATGAAGCAGTGATCAAATATCCTAAGTGCTTCTTAGTAATTGTCGTATTGTCTTTTGATGATGATGTATCTCGGAGCTTTCCTAATTGTCTGACAAATGTTTATGGAATCAGTACGCTTATGGGTGTTAGGAAGTCTCTTATTTCACAGGAATAATTTATTATTAATGATACTATTTGCTTTTTACAGGCAAAATTGCACAATGGAAGTAAGAACTTCGAAAATCTATGAAGAGTTGCCAGAAATTGTCATAAAACGTTCATCAGATTTAATTGGTCTTGCACATGAGGCAGATGCTGGTTCATCCAAGCAGCAACTCCGAGACTTTCTTGAGGCTACTGTTCCCAGTGCTGATAAAGATGAAGTTACTGATGAGGTGAGTGTGTGTTTATGTACTTCTTGCATCACCTACACACCATGAAGAAACTGCTCAGCAGCAATGCTTTAATGCAAATCTATATAAAATATTATTGATAAAAAAGCAATCCAAGATATAGAAGGAAGACTTGATACTGTCACAATTTCCTTGATAATGGTCCAGGCTGGACCGAAAAATCATTGTCTTCTATTTCTAGTGTGTAGTTTGGTCAAAAGTTTTCAGCCATGTTATTGTGACTTCATCTGCATATAGAAGGAAGAGTTAAACAATAATATATTATGCAATGAATTATAGTTCTGTAATTATTATTTTATATGCGAGTGGTAATAGTGATATCATATACTATTGAGGTGATATCAAATACTATTGATGTATTTGTAATTTTAATGCATCTTAAGAGTTACACATGTACAGTATATGTTACAGTGGCACCTTGACTTACGACTGCCCCTACTTAGGAATTTTTCGAGTTACAACGTAAATTTCGCCGGAAAATGGGACTTGACTTACAACCTTTGCCTCGACTAGCAACTTTGTTGATACGCGTATGGGTCGACCGATCACTTAGTTCCTGGTGCCACGGCTGACCCCACCTCAGTTTACCAGAGCCGCCAGCTTAGTGACAATCATGCTTGTAAAGAATTTCATTATTTTTGTGCTTTTTTATTTTTTGAACATAAAAGCAGTTATTATATATCACATCATGGGCCCCAAGAAAGTCAGTGGTAAGGTTCAACTTAAGAAAACACATGTGAGGATGACCATAGAGGATAAAACAAGAGATCATTCGTAGACTTGAAAATGGTATGAGAGTTGCTGATGTAGAGTAGAGGATGTCCCTTCCTCATTTATTAAGAAAATGTGTGCAGTATGGGAAAAATTGCAATATTTTGCTGAAAAGTGTCACCCAAATCTAGCTGTAACAGGCCATTGAGTTAACCTTTTTAATGACAATGTGATGTCTCACTTCAGACAAGTGTTACAACATAGGAAAAACAAGTGTCGCTAGACAGGTTTTTAGTGAGAAATACAAGTAGTGAGCCACAAGCAGGTGCTAGTGGTATGCAAGCAAAATGTAGGAGAGTACCCCAGAAAAGTCATCACTGCCTGATGTTATAATGGAAGGGGACTCCCCTTCCAAACACTAACACCTCTCCTCTTCCTCACCATCTTCCAGATGGCAACAAGAGTCCTCATTCAAGGTAAGATATACATACAGTACTGTATTGTAGCTAGTACAAAATGAGTGTTATTCGGTATAAAATGTATTTTAAAGTTAATATTTTTGGGGGTGTGGAACGGATTAATTCAGTTTACATTATTTCTAATGAGAAAATTTGATTCGACTTATGATCTGTCTCTGGGAACAGATTAAATTCGTAAGTCGAGGCCCCATTGTATTTAATTGAAGCCCACATACTGTAGCTATGGCATACAAAAGGCATATTTCCATTTATTTAATGGATCAATATCACTGATGCTGTTTGCTAAGAGTCTCACTCTAATGGAAGATGTGCTCTTTTTTCATGAAAACCTCTCACCATAGCAAGAAAAATACCTGGCAGCTAAACATGATGTTCTAGCCTGTTCTATTTCCCTCTTGCCATTAAGAGATCCATCATATATGTAATTTTTCACAGTCAACCTATTGTTGATTCCCTTCCCATTACTTAATTTCCCTGTACAATACCTCACTTTAACTGACAATTAAATGAATAAATTTGATTAATTTAATGTGAATATTGTAAATATTTATGATGTACTGTATTTCAGGTAAGAAAATCCTTCCTGCTAACAGATAAGAAAGCTAGACGACGACCTCACAAATCCCTCAATAAAAAAAATATTAAGAAAGATGCACCACACCGAGGGAAGAAGCGTTTGACGGGTCGTGAAAGACGGGAATTGGGTCTGCATAAAGTTGACAGGTCAAACAAAACTTTCAACATGTTTCTCCCCATAAACGACATATGGAAAAAATATGCTGTGGATCTTCTAGGTATTAATCATTTTATGGAGAACGGTTGGACTGGAAGTGACAGGGACACCAGAACAGAAGCAGTACAAAGCCGAGTAAGAAAGATTGAATATTTTGGTTGTTTCATGAGAGTTACCAAATCAAGGTGTTCTGAGTATGTAGGCACACAAGGAATTGTCATTAGGGAGACCAAGAATACATTTATGATGATTTGTCCTAATGATCAAGTGAAAATTATTCCCAAATTACATAGTGAATTTAGTTTTGTCGTCGGTAAAGTTGGCTTCTCTGTGCTAGGTAATCACTTGCATCAGAGATCAGCTGAAAGAGCAAAGCATAACTTTAAGAAGCTCAGCCTCTGGTTATAAGACACGGTATAATTTTATTAACTAAATTTATAATTGCAGTTATGAGAGATATTACAATGATTGTATTTTGCTTTTGAATGTTAATGAAGTGTTTAACACCAAAAAATATCAATACACTATAGACAAACTTAAAAAATGGACTGTCTTTATTAACTATGATGAATAAATATATAAATAATAAAATAGAATTTTCCACAACAAGTATATTCTTTATTCAGATAAGTAACCTAAACAAGGTCATGGAAGGTCTTGACACCATAGTTGTCTAGCTCATGATCTGTCGGGTATAAAGAAAGCCTTCAGCAACAGGATAATTGCTTATGGAAATTATCATCTGTATCCTATGACTGGTTTTATGGGAATTTCATTAGCACTCTTTTTACATGTGAAGTGGATGACATTGCTGAACTGTGTGTTAGTTAATATTTCACTTGTAAATTATATCAGTTACACTAGTCTTTAGTGTGCAATAGTCCCTTAATTTGAAAGAGGATGTACTCCTAGAAAATTTCATGCAGAGTGAATTTGCACGTTAATACAAATTATATGGATAAGTCCATGGCAATGCATGTCATGGACTTCCCCAAAGCCAAGATATTTTCATCTAGCTCCACAAAATGCATAATGCACATTACAAAAGCATTTCTGGCATCTCCCACCACAACTTACTGAACTTGCTGTACAGTACTGAAATAATGAATTTATCCAATAATAATAATATCTAATGTTTACAAAACTCTCACTAATGTGATACTGTATGTATCAATGAGAAAATGTACCATGTCATGGTGCAAGGGTAAGGTGTGTAGCTGGGAGTACCCTGATTGCAGGTTTAAGTCCTCCAATTGATTTTCTTAATATATGTACATATAACTAGAAAAACAAAAAGCCATTACTGTGAGGTGGTGAGACTCGGTTTGGTGTCATTTGTATTATTTATATACAGTATTTTTATATTGGGGCAATACGAATAAAAAGGTCTTCTTGTAGCTCTTCTTTACTCAACATTTTGTTGGGGTCACCGGCTTTCACAAGAGTACCACAAATAAAAAATAACCAGCTCCCAATATTGGCAGTATTCACATCCCAAATTAAGCACAATGTTTATATGCTAGTTAATGGCTACCAAATCATCACTAAACATCTGTAAACTCAAATACGTTGATGAGAGTTTAACTTGTACATATACAAATTGATTCCCAACAACTTTCCTTGAAAAAAGTTCCAGACGTTTTCCTCCTAGTATCCAATCAACATTCAGCACTTGGACAAAAAGAATTAAAGCTCACAGAAGATGGTAGAACTATTGTTGCAGTCTCCAAAGAATTTAACAGCCTCCTTTTTTCCGTCCTATGTTGACTCCCATGGTCCTAGATATGACGTTGACTAGTCATTATACCAACATACAAGTTGGCTCCTGCTTTTCCAGATTAGTAGTAGGCATCCATCAGTCTCAGGAGACTATGGTGTTGCGCTCTGGTTGTCGATCTGGAGTGGCCTCACCAGGGCGCAAAGCCAGGGTTAGTTGATATGGAGCATTATACCCTTTGCATATGGTCTTAAATCTCACTTGTCTTGTTAAAGTGACCATTACCTACACTTGTTGGATATTAATTAAGCTGGTAGGAGCTATCTGGCCCACAGGCACTGCATTACATCATGACGCTCCATGCTGATATTTCACCCTTGGATGATATTTCACCTAACTAACTATAGTTTACCATAATGTCACTTGTATCTACAATGCAATGATGGAAGCTATGTCAGAGTTCCATTGAGTTCTATATTTTCTTGCCATGAATGAAAAGTTTGACCCATAGGAAATAAGAGATATGCTGTGCCATAATTAATAACACATTAAACTAAATGAAATATACACTAACAGTTATTTTAGTGGTAATTAGCTTAAGCTGCATGTTATAAGGGCTTGTGTATGACCCTCAGGGGTAGAATAATGCAATACCAGCTAGTTGCATCATATAGGGTAAGACTAAGACCCATCTTATTTAGGATTTCATGAATGATTTCCCAGAGGGTAATCAGAGGGTAGAGGGTACAGATTACTTATTGCTGATGATCATAAAGTTATGAGGATCATCACAGAGTATCACTGTAAGACGCTACAAGAAGACCTGAACAAACTGCAAGAATGGTTAAGAAGTGGCTGCTTCTGTACATATCTACCTGAATTTACCTGAAGGCCACCAACACTAATGGCCTTGATGAAAACATGAAGCCGGCGGCTTGTCAAAAGTGCCCCCCCCCATTTGCCTTTATCTTTTCCAGTTGGATTTAAAAATTAACAGTTTGGCATTTACGGCTTCATCAAGTAAGCGGTTCCATGTGTTTATAACCCTATGGGTGAAAATGCATCTTCTGTTCTCAGTCCTACATTGTGGCTTGTTGAGCTTGAGACCATTGCTCCTTGTTTGTGTTACATCTTACATTTTGAAGAATTTGTCTGAATCAACATACTCCAAATTGTTAAGCATTTTAAAAGTTTCAATGAAATTCTCCTGGTCATGCCTGATTTGCTGTGGTGTTAGCCCTGTGGCCCTCAACCGTTCCTGATACGTGAGTTGACTTTGCTCTGGAATTATTTTTGTTAATGGCAAATATAGTGTAATGATGAATGTTGCTGGGAACAGGAAGCCAGATACAAGGTTCCAACTGGTGAGGAAAACCTTTCTAGAATTGAACAGAAAAGACTTAAGGGAAAATATCACACCAAGCCTATTTCCTGAGGCACACGCAAACCTGATAACATCAGCTACATATGTAATGTTGGGCAACAAAAGGACTTTTTAAAGAAATGTGAACAAGACGTCATTCAGAACTCTGTATACCATATATGTTGGACTATTTGTGAAATACTTTGCACCAATGTGGAGTCGATCTTGTTAAACATAATCCAGCTGCATTAGGTTAGAGGTATACTTTAATCCCTTAAATCCTTTATAACTACTGGAGCTATTTATATAGATTTCCCAATACTGTACTAACACAACTGCATTCTCAGATAACCTAAACAATCTAATCATAAACAAGCTCAACAGAAATCACATCTTAGGTGACTTAAGCATTGACCTTTGTCAACAAAATAACCCTCCAAGTCGTCTACTGACCAAGCCTACCCGAATCACTCAAACATCCGCCACAACCTTGGACCACATATTGAATAACATAAATCCCCCTTGCCTCTGGTATAATCACTGACAGAACAACTGACCAATGTCCTACCCACTTCAAAGCAAACATGGACATAACACCTTTGGATATCAAGAAACGTACCTCAGACTATACAGCAAAGTAGCAATGCACAATCTCATAAATGCACTTCACAATATAAACTGGGAATCTGAGTTCAGTAATACACAAGATATAAATTCATTAGCCGACATCGTCCTCTCCAAAACTCTAAGCCTCTACAACACACACCACACTGTCATATCCTCACCATGCAAGTAACTGCCAAAAGATTAAATAACCCCTGGTTCACAAGTGGCATACTTAATGCAATGGACAAGAAACACGAATATGAAAAAAACATAAGATTGCCCTAGTTACAAAATAAGTAGTTAAGAGATACTCATCAATGCTTACCAGTAAAATAAGAAGAGGCAAACTATCCTTTTATGAGAGTAGATTCAAAGAAGCTAATGGAAAGATGAAAAGCACATGGAAGCCATCTCTAACGTCTTGGATCTAAACAACAATCACATAACAATCAGGTAAAACTCTCCAAGGATGGTTACACATTTGCAACAGACTTAGAAACATTAATTGAATTGAATAGCTTCTTTTCATCAATTGGTACTAACCCTGCCAGAAAAATCTCAGAGACCCAGACACATGTTACAACATACAACATACCTCACCGGCAGCTATCCTAACTCTACTACTTTTACCAATCAGCCCAAAAGACATTATATAATAATTAATTGTGTCAGGGGGACAGGAAGCCAGAGTGTATTCGTACACGTTTGACTTATCGCGGTCCCCCACCCCCAAGGTCGAATTAGTGACCCCGCCTAGGATGAAACACCACAACAAGCTAACTCATGAGTACCTACTCACTACTAGGTGAACAGACACATTAGGAGAAAGGAAATGTGCCCAACCATTTCTGTCCTGCCCGGGATTCGAACCCGGAATTCTTAATTGTGCGTCGAGAACGAACCCGACTGCACTACCAGGATTCTCAATATCCATAATTCATTCACAACTAAAGTTGGGAGCACTAGTGAAATACCATCTATGATATATGAGTGCCTCTCATGCCCCAACCCGTTCTCGCAAATTCGTAAAGTCAATATAGACTTATTAACTACGTGCATAGGGGATATACTAAACATAATAGATACCCTTAAAAAGATTCATAGAAAACACCGACCTTACCTAACCTTGTTAGTATCTTAAGCTTCATAGAAAACACCGACCTTACCTAACCTACTTAGTATGTTAAAATAAGCATCTTATAGCTTCGTAATTACAATTGTTACTTAACCTATTATAGGTATAGGTTAGGTAATAATTGTAATTACGAAGCAATAAGATGCTTATCTTAACATACTAAGTAGGTTAGGTAAGGTCGGTGTTTTCTATGAAGCTTTTCAAGGGAAACTATTATGTTTAGTATGTCACCTATGCACGCAACTAATAAGTCAATATTGACTTATTAAATTTGCGAGAACGGGTTGCCCTGGTACTACTCATAGGTCTGTTATTCAACAAATCTCTAGTGTCATATTTTTCCTGATATCCTTAAAGATGCAAGAGTAACGCCAGGTGACATAGGCGAGACAGCTGACATAAGTAATTGCAGACCAATATGAAATCTACCGATACTATCAAAAATATTTGAAAACAATATTAACAAACAGCTCTATTCTTATCTTGACGGAAATGGCAGCTAAAACTGCATGTTATATGCCTACCTTGAGGTTACCTTGAGGTGCTTCCGGGGCTTAGCGTCCCCGCGGCCCGGTCGTCGACCAGGCCTCCTGGTTGCCGGACTGATCAACCAGGCTGTTGGACGCGGCTGCTCGCAGCCTGACGTATGAGTCACAGCCTGGTTGATCAGGTATCTTTTGGAGGTGCTTATCCAGTTCTCTCTTGAACACTGTGAGGGGTCGGCCAGTTATGTCCCTTATGTGTAATGGAAGCGTGTTGAACAGTCTCGGGCCTCTGATGTTGAAAGAGTTCTCTCTCAGAGTACCTGTTGCATGTTGCCTAAAAATGAGTTTGATACGGGCATTCCAATCTGCTGTAAAAGCCGCAATATTTTAGGAAATTAGGGATAACAGAAGAGCAGTCACTGACACTCAAAGGCCAGAAAGCAAGAATATAGACACAGAAATCACAATAGCGTGATACATCAAATGAACAAATCCACAAGGGCCGTGATAAGGGTTCGAACCTGCGTCCGGGATGATCCCAGACGGGATCCGTGTGAGAGCAGTAGCACTCCCGGTCACATGTCGTGGCGTGGTCGACTAAGGCGCGTCTGGGATCATCCCGGACGTAGGTTCGAACCCTCATTACGGCCCTTGTGGATTTGTTCAAGAGTATAAAGAGCTATGATATGCTTAGAACCGAGAATTATATGTACTGGCAGCATAAAACATCCACTAGTCAGTGTGACATTATTATTGCCAGAATTAGGCTGGGATAGCGATATCTATGGCAGGTGGCTGCAGGTAATGAATCCCCCCCCAATGGTGAACATTCAAACTGTAAACTGTGTGAACAAGAGCTGGGACATACTCTACAACACTGTATCTATGATTACCCTGCTATCAGTAATTTCAGATCAGATGGTATAAGGTACTTTGAGCTCTGTATCTACTTCATACACTCACGAATACTGGAAGATATTCTTGTGCTGTAATCAGATTTTGCTAGTGGAGGCTAATAGATAAGCCTCGCATTGCATGTTCTCTCTTGATTCCATGTATGCCTAATCATCCTGTTAGATGGGGATATTAGATGAACTGGCTAGTTTTTGATCTACACTGTGTAATGTTTCATATAGAATAGGATAGCAGTACATTGTTGTGTATACCCAAGCTTGTTAAAAAAGCACCGAGGGTCTTTGGAGCCAAACATACTTTTATTTATTTATTTATTTATTTATTTATTTATTTATTTATTTATTTATTTATTTATTTATTTATTTATTTATTTATTTATTTATTTATTTAATATTTATTTATTTATTTATTTATTTATTTATATACAAAAAGGTACATTGGGTTTGTGAGAATACATAACATAGTATTTACAATCTTGTAAAGCCTCACGTGAGTGTGAGCTGGGCTGGTCTTGGCATCGTTTTTACCAGCTGGCAGAGTGAGTGGATTATAGGAGAGTGCCAGGGTGAGGCTGGTGATAGGTTAGGGAGTAATGTAGTAATGTTGGGATTGGGTTGGGTAGTGTTTGGAATGGAAGGTTGGTTAGGTACCGGGATAGGGGAAGGTGGAGGCGCCAGGGTGGCAGCACTGTAGGCTACAGCCTCAGTGCTGGTCCAACTAGCGTCGGGTGAGGACGTGTGATGTGTATGCTAGAGGCTCCCCGGGCTTGCCGTCCAGTTGCTTTAGTGGCAGGTAATTGGGAAAACTTGAAGTGTTCAGGTGAATGTTGTCTCGTTGCTAGGTGAGTAAAGGGCGGCAAGATGTGAGACATTGGTGATGATCTAAAACCCTCTTTTACATAGCCTGAAACTTTGATGCAAAAATGATTAATTTTAGATTATCGGTGAAGACATGCAATGCGACTGGGTGAAAGGTCCCACATTATGGAGTTTTACTCAACTATTATACCTGTACTGGTCCCAGTGATGTGGAAACACAGCACACGAGGACAAGTGCTACTGAAGGCTTCCTCGCTTTGTAAGTGCTAAGTGCTGGACAAGTGCTAAGATATTCGCCAAATAATCATATATTTGACCACCCTAGAAAACAAGTCTTAGGATGTATGGGTCAGTTGGTAGCAGTCACCTGCACCGGGTTGGGGCGCCCCTGACCCTGGTATGCATCATACCCTTGACCTCTTCTCGCGTCCTCGTCACACTATGGACGCTCCTGGCCATCACACAACTTACAGGTAGGCCCACCTGCTCATCATAATTATCTCGATAAATCGTTGCACATTGACAAATTAAATAAATGAGACTAATCCAAAAACCAATTAAAAGGCCGTACAGCCTCTAAATGGCGTATACTTTAATAATTCAGATTTGCTCCTAGAAGAATGTAAGCAATAAACCCAAAAAAGATCTACCGTTTAAGGCGAATGTTGAGGTATGGGTGTAGGAGATGTGAGGGCTTACCTTATTGTACTGGCCGGGGAATGAGCTACAGTTCTTAGGGCCTGCCTCTCAGCTATTAATCAACTGGTGTATAGCTTCCAGAGAATGGTGGCCTGTGTCATATCTATATTGGAAGCAGTATATTTAGTTTTTTCCATCCACTACTTCACTTCATATCGTAATTCTTTCGTTCGATATTGTGACAGAAATATTTATATCTGGCTCAATTTGGTATTTGTGCCCTCTGGTATGGTACATATTATTAGTAGTCTTTTTCTTGTCTTCCCCTGTCTATTCCTCTGCTTATTTTGTATAAGGTGATCATATTCTCTCAGTTCCTTATTTCTTCCAGTAACGTAAGACTAAATTCCTTCAGTTTTCCTTGTAATTAAAATCTCTCAATTCTAGGAACAGTCTGGTATGAATTTTGGGTGTTAGGAGATGGCCGCTTTGGGAACTGAAGGGCATAAGAGACATGTTTTGAGAGATGGGCGTGGGGAAACTGCTTTTGATTGATGAACTTGGGGAACTCTTCAGGGAGATGGGGTGGGGGGTACTGAATTTGGGAGAATGGGGTGGGGGAAGGCACTAGTTTTGGAAGATGATAGTGAAAGGAGACCTGATTTTGGGAAATGGGCGTGAGGGAAGGAAATGGGTGAGGGAGATAGGCGCGAGGGAATGACATTGGTTTGGTAGATGGGCGTGAGGGAAGGAAATATGTTTATGAGATGGGCGTGGCGGAAGGAAATGGATTTGGGAGATGAGCGTGGGGGAACTGGCTTTGGAACATGGGCGTGGGATGATCTGGTTTTTGGAAGATGGACGTGTTGGGGGAACTGGCATTTGGAAGGTGGGCGTGTGGGAAACTAGTTTTGTGAGATGGGCGTGGTGAGTGAATCTTGATATAGGAAATATGAATGTAGGGAGGAACTGGTTTTGGGAGATGGGCGTGTGTAGCAACTGGTTTTGGGAGTGGAACGTGATGTGAGGGGAGAACTGGTTTCCGATGGGTGAGCTGAGAACAGGCTTTGGAAGAAAGGCATTAATGGAGAACTGGTTCTGGGTAACTGATGAGGGGCAATTGTTTTGACACGAGAGTTTTATGTTTTGTGGCGAGAACAGAAGAGATGCCCCAACTCAATGACTTCCACGCAGAAACTGCGTCAATTATGGAGAGCTTTTTGATTTTTGATTGTTGCTGCCGGAGGCGGCTAGATTATTGCGCACCCTATACTATTCCTGTGAGCGTTATCGCAAAAAAAGATTACAGAGGCCACAAAAATCTTTATAAGACCTCAACGAAGATTATTACATTAACAATTTCATCTATCCTTCACACCTAATAATTATAATGTCAGCTAGTTACATATAATGTTCAATTTCAATAGCTATATATTTGCAGTTAATCATTATACATTAATGGTCGGTCTTATCGCTAATACATAATTGTTTGAGCTATGGAGATATTACATGGTCATAGGGGACCTGCTGTTTGTTATAATTGTTATAGTCTGTTCTCTGCCCGAAATGCTGCGGGTACTAGTGGCTTTACAAGATTGTAATTACCATATTATGTATCTTCACAATCCCAATGTACCTTCTTGTATATATATATATATAAATAAATAAATAAATAATATCAACCTATCCTCCTGTTTAGATAGTAGCTATTGTGACGGTCGTCAATAGTCACAAATTCGTACGTACTTAGCTTTTAGATAGTAGTATACTGACTAGTAAGGAATTCTTTTAAAATAAATCAAGCTAATTTTTTTAAATATTCCTAGGCCTAGTATAGCACACATATGCACTATATTAGGCCTCAGATATCGTGCATTAGGCCTAGGAAGGTTAAGTTAGTTTAGTTTGTCAAAACAACAAAAGTAAAAAATAATTTTCCGGTTTGTTCAACTCAATAGTGCTGATTTCTATTTTCTGATTTTGTTGTACGTCGGTGTATATATACTATGGTACTCATCGTTACTATATGTATTACTAAAACTGGAGGATAGGCTGTATTATTAGTCTTCACAATACACTTGCTTGCTTCTTAATATCATATATCGTTTATCTACTGGAAACGAACTATGGATACAGTGCAAGGATTTCAGGTAGTTTTTCCTTGGTAATAAAATGGTTTGCCATTTCATTAGATTTATCTTTAAATGGCGCAATTTTATTACTGTCCAACATATAACTTTACTTCATCTTGATCCCTCACTTGATCGTTGTATACCTCTTGGGAATTTTAATCTTATTTTAAACAGTATGATAAGGAATAAGATATACATCTTTAATTTATTAAAAATACCAGACGTTTCGGAGTACCAAACTCCATCAGGGCTAACAATTAATATTGACATTGCAAATTTAGCGGAAAACAATTAAATATATATATAAATTATATATTCAATAACAATTAATATTCAAAAGCTAAAAGAAAACTATACACAAATAAAAGACAAAGATATATTCTCAAAACAAGACCAATAAAATAGCCCAACACATACTTTAGAGAAGATGATAATTGGTACATCAACAACCCAGTCGACGACTCATGAGCTATTGTTGATTTAAGGACGACTACGCTCAAGGGATTGAACGCGCCCTTCCGAGTTGTTCAACTCTGGCCTCAATTTTAAAAATCTTAGCCTTAATTTAAAAAATCGAGATATTCACTAAAATATTGAGTTCAAGGCGAGACGAACTACAAGACAGAACAGCGAAATCGTTGTAAGCAAGAGGGTGTTTATCCCAACCCTTTATCCTCGCTGTGATCGCTAATAACAGGAAGCACCATTGCCCAAGAGAGTATGTCCCAGCTCTTGTTCACATAGTTTACAAGTGGAATGTTCGCCACTCCAGCACTATATCTGTGATTGCCCTGTTACAAGTGACTTCAGAACTAATGATATGAGGTACTTTGATCTCTGTAATTACTTCGTACACTCAGGAATATTGGAAGATATTCTTGTGCTGTACCCAAATTTTGCTAGTGGAGGCTAGTAGATCAGTCTTACATTTTATGTTCTCACCTGATTTTTAGTCAGAGTTGATTAGTTTTGTATTGAGGCTGGTATTTTTTCCCCTGATTCCATATATGACTAACCATCCTGTGAGATGGGAATATTGGATGAACTTATAGCCTGCTGATTAGTCAGAACTGGTTTATTATTGTATTAAGGCAGGTATTATCTCCCACTAATTCTATGTATGACTAACCATCATGACAGATGGGAATAATAGTTGAACCTGTAGCTAATTCTTGATCTACACTGTGTAATATCTCATATAGAATAGGGTAGCAGCACATTGCTGTTTATACCTAATTTTGCTCATTAAAAAAAAATGCCCAAGAGGCAGAGCATAAACGTTTCGTGAGGTATTTCCCACATATCGAACAGTTTGAACATTTAAACAGACAAACAACAGCAGATCTGAGTTCAAAGGGTAGTGGATCTCAACGTTATAAATAGCTTCCATTGGTGTTATTAATAGTAAACACGGAGTGAAAACTAATTTGTGGATATGTCGAAGAATATTCTCAAGTTCCTTCCTAATGTAATAACTTATCGTAATTAAATATTGAAATTGTACATATTATGAGTCTTTAAGGACTGTAGGAACCGCGATACAGTAGTATGTTTAAATTTGGTAGTTAAGAATCTCATCAGAATGCTATAAAATATCTTGCTAGGAAACAAATTTGAAAGGAAAAGTTCAAGCAAAAATTGAACTTCAGTTTCAAATACTTTGTAATCCGAACAAAGATTAATGGCGCTATTTATTAAAGTTTTAATTGTATTCAGTTTGTATAGATTTGGACAAAAACTAAGATTTTTTTAATTAACACATTTAAGTACATCTACATTTGTGCAGCTACCCTAAACTATATGAAGGGAACCCTAGACTATATGAAGGGGAGTACAGTGTCAAAAAGTGATGCTAAATCACATCATAAAGGGATGCTACGTGATGCTAAAATCCCCATCACACAGGATGGTTAGTCATACAGAGGCATGTGATTAGTAGTCTGCACTGGCAGACTCTGGGTGCATTATGAGGATTTCATGAATACAAGAGTGAATAAGGCAGCAGTGATACTAAAGGTCTCCATCTCGCAGGATGGTTAGTCATACAGGGCCATATGTTCAGTTGCCTGCACTGGCAAATTTTGGGTGCAATATGAGGATATCGTCAAGAACTCGAGAGTGAATAAAGTAATTGCAAAGCTCCAGGTACCTCATGACAATGGGGTCTGAATGGTCTAATAACTGGGCATTGGGTGATGCCGCAGTTCCTGCTCACAGAGTTTGCACCTGGAGTGTTCAGGGTTGGGAGATCCGTCACCTGTAGCCACCAGCCACAGGTAGTGGTAACCTAACCTGATCCTGGCAACCACTGTGTCGCACAGTCTGGTCCACGTTTTGTGCTGCCCATAAACATAAGTTTCAGATCTGTACAAATCATAGCTTTTTATACTGGTGCTTTTCAGGTCGTTGGGAGTCAGTAATTTCTCTATCAGACCTGAATGTTTGGTACATTATAGTTTTGACAACAGAGATACGTAGGTCTAATTCAACTTCATCTTTGTTACACGTTAATTTGGCTGCAATGTTTGTGTCATTATGATGAGTTATATTTGTGTGATGGTATCCATACAAAGGAGATTCGAAACCTTTTACGCTGTGCAGCAATTAGGTAATTTATAATTATTAGTATGATGTTCTTGCTGTCGATCTTCCAGAAGCTTTCGATTGCTTGAAGAGCAGACTTTGAGTCTGCAAAATATTTTTCCTCCTATGTTTTTTAATATACTGGTAGCTAGTTGTAGTGCCGCTAGTTCTGTTTGTGTGGAGGTCAGCCAGTTGTTTAACCTGACACTGACAGTCTGTGTGCAAATATTATTTCTATAAAACCTGCATGCTGCTACAGTCCGTCCAGTAGAACATTGGACAGAGCCGTCAGTGTACACACAGTGTTCGTGAGAGTTTAAATTTTCGACCCTATTGACTGGTGCCAACGTACCAACGCACTCCTTTTGTGATAAATGGCTGAATAAAAATGCCTACAGTCTCATCAAACTTAACATAACCTTTTTAAGTGTAATCTACCTGTCTGATATTCCTCTTTATCTGTACCCCACTATTCAAGGAACATACACACCCGTCACCAAGAAAGGTAATGAGAATGTTCCTCCTCTTAAAGTTGTCACACCTGACACAATTGCCTCCTTGAAGTTTTAAAACATAAGAAGACACACCAACATTCAACAATCTTAATTTAGAAATGTCACCCAGAAGTAGATAGTGATAGACATAGCTTAAGCTAGTCTATCCCTTTGAGATGTATTTTTTTCTTGTCTCAATAAACATACTTGAACTTGAACCCAGAATACTATTGACCTCATTACACAGAGAAATCACATTAACGGGGTACTATATCAACGAACAAATCCACAGGAGCCCTGATGAGGGTTCGAACCTGTGCGGTGGGTGTTCCCAGACGCGCTCTTATCGACTGCACCACGACATGGTAAAATAATTACAACCTGGAGTACTACTGCACTAACAAGGATCCCGAGGCTTCCACTGAAGCCTAACCGGGGTTTCCCACAATTCCCCTACATGTACTCGGGCTCGGTCAACCTGTAATTCTACCTCTGACGATTGAATTCTATTTTTCAATACACAGAGAAATCACATTAACTTCAGTGAACTTCAGAATGAGAATGGTGTTCTTCCTGTTCTTTACATTATAATCCCTAGTCAATAGATGCTTTAACTTTAGTGTGTACATGAAGTAAACTAATGTTTATTCGTATGTGCACTTCTATTATCGTTATCACAGTAACGATAAGCGTGCAGTATTTTCTGGAATGTTTCTCAGAGCCTTGAAGATTTGCAGCCGGGAATTTATTGACGAGGAAATGGCTAAAAAATTGAGAGGAAGATGCAATAGCCAGAAACAGTTCTGGATGTATCGCTAGGACAAGCTAAGCATACGTTCTAAGTCAGCATCAGTGCTACCAACACACCAGGGGCCAGAGTCACGAAAGCACTTACACAAGCACTTACGAACGTGTACATCTTTCCTCAATCTTTGACGGCTTTGGTTACATTTATTAAACAGTTTACATATGTTGTTGAATATGACCGAAACGGTAAGATTAATAATTCTAACACGAATCTTCTCAATATTTCTTGTTTTTCTTCACTGAAGAAAAACATAAGAAATATTGAGAAGATTCGTGTTAGAATTATTAATCTTACCTTTTCGGTCATATTCAACAACATATGTTTACAAGAAAGACTGCTACCAAAATATACTAATATAAACAGTTTACAAGCATGAAAACTTCCCTTTCAACTGTTGTTATTGTTATAAACAGCCTCCTGGCGCTTCGGAGCTCATTAACTATTTAATAATTGAAAACAAAGCCGCCAAAGATTGAGAAAAGATGTACAGATTCGTAAGTGTTTGCCTAATTACTTTCGTGAATCTGGCCCCAGCTCTGGTGAACTCACTGTGTCTTGGAGACACAAATAAAGTATGCAGATATATATGAAAGTGTATAATTTAAAGAATATTGCTAGGCTGCAAAATACATACGTAAAAACAATGCAAATTAGATTTAGATTGAATGGGTAAATATTGATTTGTAAATAGTTTTTTTTAGAGTCATGTCGTCAAATACCTTTTGACATAATAGACATAGGATCGTTGTGTTGTTTCAGGAGTGGCTTAGACAAATATATGGGTTTAGTCGAGTAAAATCAGGAGCTGCCTTGCATGTGCCGATAGCCCGTCCTCTCTGCCAACAGTTCTAACATTACAAGCTACTTTTGTGGTTCTTCTTAATCTAAATATTCACTTTGCTCTGTTTTATCTCCTACTTCCCTTTCGTGGTGGAAGGCAAGGCTGTCACTACCAGTGTGGTGGAGGGCAAGGCTGCCAGTACCAGGTGTGGTGGAGGGCAAGGCTGTCACTACCAGGTGTAGTGGAGGGCAAGGCTGTCACTACCAGGTGTAGTGGAGGGCAAGGCTGTCACTACCAGGTGTAGTGGAGGGCAAGGCTGCCACTACCAGGTGTGGTGGAGGGCAAGGCTGCCACTACCAGGTATGGTGGAGGGCAAGGCTGTCACTACCAGGTGTGGTAGAGGGCAAGGCTGCCACAAGCAGGTGTGGTGGAGGGCAAGGCTGTCACAAGCAGGTGTTGTGGAGGGCAATGCTGCCACAAGCAGCTGTGGTGGAGGATAATGCTGCCACTAACAGACGTAGTATAGGGCAAAGCTGCCACCAACAGGTGTGTTAGCAGAAGAGGTGTGTCACTACCAGGTGTGTGTGTTTCCCTACAGGTGTGGTGGAAGGCAAGGCTCGCTACCTCTCCCACGACCCGGCGTCTGAGGACTGTCTACCAGAGCTGGGATGTCCGGAGACCCCGGACTACGACGCCGACGTCAAGATGCCAGGTGAGTGCACGTAGCTTGTTAAATGTACTTTTGAAATTATGAATGGAGTTTGCTTCTACGTCTGTTGTTGTTGTTGTTTAAGATTCGCTACTCGGAGCAAGTTCCAAGTAGCACGGGCTATGGTGACCCCGTAACTTACCTGGCACAGGAGCGGGGTGTGCACGTAGCTGCTGCTCTAACAGTACTGTTTGTCTCTGGAGGAGGCTTGTGTAGGAGGCCTGGTCGACGACCGGGCCGCGGGGACGCTAAGCCCCGAAAACACCTCAAGGTAACCTCACGGTACATCTCAAGGTAACCTCAAGGTAACCTCAAGGTAACTTCAAGGTAACCTCAAGGTAACAAGGTACACCTCAAGGTAACCGCAAGGTAACAAGGTACACCTCAAAGTAACCGCAAGGTAACAAGGTACACCTCAAGGTAACCGCAAGGTACACCTCAAGGTATACCTCAAGGTAACCTCAAGGTAACTTTAAGGTAACCTCAAGGTAACTTCAAGGCAACATCAAGGTAACTTCAAGGTAACTTTAAGGTAACTTCAAGGCAACCTCAAGGTAACCTCAAGGTAACTTCAAGGTACACCTCAAGGTAACTTCAAGGTACACTTCAAGGTAACCTCAAGGTAACTTCACGGTACACCTCAAGGTAACTTCAAGGTACACCTCAAGGTAACCTCAAGGTAACTTCAAGGTAACTTCAAGGTACACTTCAAGGTAACCTCAAGGTAACTTCAAGGTACACCTCAAGGTAACCTCAAGGTAACTTCAAGGTACACTTCAAGGTAACCTCAAGGTAACTTCAAGGTACACCTCAAGGTAACATCAAGGTAACTTCAAGGTAACCTCAATGTACACCTCAAGCTACACCTCAAGATACACCTCAAGGTAACCTCAAGGTAACCTCTTCGTGTGTGTGTGTTCCCTACTGTTGTTGGTGCTCCTGTAATGTTGAGTTGTAATGCTGGTGTTGTGTTCTTAGGGAAGGTCAGTACTAATGACGGAGTGTTACTGTAATGGTCAGAAATAATGCTCTTGTAGAACTCGTCTAAAAGTTAGTTCAGATCAAAAATCAAAATCAAAATGTTTATTCAGGTAAAAGTACATACATAGAAGATGAGTTACAAACATAATGTTGGACTTATAGATAGAGCTAGAACATACAATGCCTAAAGCCACTAGTGCGCACAGCGTTTCGGGCAAGTTGCACTGAATCTTTTAATGCTGCTGATGTTTTGCATTAAGGCTCAATTCTAATGGAATGTTCCTGTAAGGGGTCAGGGCTAGTGATAAAATCGGCCTTGTCAATTTCCTTTAGAATCTTGTATGTTGCTGTCATGTCCCCATCTCTCTCTCCTTTCCTCGAGCCTTGTAAGGTCCAGTTCTCTGTTTTTATTCTATAGCTCAATCTCCTTGGCTCCAGAACGAGTCTAGTTGCATATCATTGGACATTTTCTAGGTTCTCCTTGTCCATTTTCAGTTAAGGGTTCCATGCTGGGAATGCATATTCAAGCCTTACCTTTGCTGTATATAGGTCCCGGAAAACCCCCTTTGTCCGAGTTTCTGAAGGATACGCGGATGTTGGCCAGTATGCCATATGCTGCTGCTGTTATTCTGCTAACGTGGGCTTCTGGCATCAAAATTGGGTTATGACAACTCCCAGTTCTTTCTCCTTTTATGATTGAGGAATTTGCCTTCCCTTCATCCTATACTACTGTACTGGTCTGCGCACTCTTTTTCCAATACTCATAACTTTGCATTTGGCTGGGTTAAATTCTAGCAACTATTTTTCAGACCACATCTGGGGTGTGTCCAAATCAACTTGCAATTCATCACAGTCTATCATTGACCTGATTCTTCTCATTAGTTTTGCATCATCTGGAAAATTGATATGAAGGAGTCAATTTCCACTGCCAGGTCACTGACATATATTAGAAACAGTATAGGCCCTGGAACCGACCCTTGTGGTACCCCACTCGTAACCTCGCTTCACTCTGATGTCTCTGCCCTCACTGTAACCCTTTGCTTCCTTCCTGAGAGACACTCTGATCCACCTTACGACTCTTCCACATACGCCAACCTGCTTTTCTAGTTTGAGTAGAAGTCTTCATGCAGTTGTCGTAGGAGTCTAAAGGATCCCACAATGGGGGTTCTCCCTATCAATTATTTGTTTGAGAAGGGGCATAATATAGTAGGAACCGGGTCTGATGAGGCGACTTCGTTATTTAGTTTGGCAGTATTCAAAAAGGGTTTTATGTAAACATTGTTTAACAACATCAACATTTATTTCCAAAACTTACGTACTATAATACACATGAAGGTTTCGTAACTTTGCGATTGTTGTCGTCAAAGGAAATATCGACAAATGTATCCGCCAGGGAGACTAGGACGCCTCCTTGACTGCTCGCGGGGTTCCTCGTGGGTAATCCTATCTTAACACTTTCTTTAGACAACCAGTCACAAACATGCCTCTCACAAAAGTGTCACAAACACTAGTCGATCGTAAAAGACACGTGCGAGTTCCTTCCAGGTATCAGGGATAATTAATGACGTGCACAATTAGCGACAATAACGACCCGGCAAGCTGGCGGTAAACACAGCATACACACATACACTAAATGTGTTGATTGTGAAACATACACTCTGAGGGTGGAACAACCGTCATACCACACAGATACTCACTTGATCACAGTCGCTCTGTCTTTAAACTCAAACTATTGCGAATGATCAATAAGGTGAAAAAACTGACAGCGCAAAAAACAGACAATAAATCCCATGACTTTGTACTTCACAGTAATACCATCCTCACACACTCACACAGCCTCATTTACACTCAGCTCCCAGAAGGTCTCAACGGCTGGACTTCGAGCGTCGGCCACATGGCTGTCATGCTGATCTTCTACTTCGACTGTACGTGGTCTCTATGTACATCAACGCACGTGTTACGTGAACAGGGCAGACGCGTCTCCGAGAATGGCCTGGGCGTGAGACTACCTGATTTTCCTGCACACTTCTTTATTCCAGAGTGAGTGCCGGATGTGAATAGTGTTAATTTAGGAGACGAGGTGACACTGGCACGAACCAGCGACTGTTATACAGTCCTCAAGACTGGCTGATCACTTCAGCTCACCAATCATCAGATTATACAATACTGAGTTTCTAAGCTCAGATGATACTGCTAGGATCCATTTCAGAGACTTATACTCTGCTCATCCATCCCGGCTCCAACGTACACCAAAATGTATCCGTCTGTGGCACTCGTAGATGATATAGTGGATGGATGTGTAGGTGTATTGAATGAATGTGAGGCCAGCTGTGGCAGGCATTCTCTCCTGGCTTGCACACCATTGGTAATGACTCACACCTGCTGGCCGACACGGGTTTCAGTAGGCGCGGGAGGCCTAGCCTACAACCTCACACCAGGATGCCCCAACACCCCGTAGATCACCCCCAGTCTACCCCTCTCAGACGCCTCACTCTCCCCTCACAGTGACTTCACAACACAGTGTCACAAACCTCACGGTAATGGACAAAGTTCATCAAACATCTCACTCGAGAAAGCTTGCCTTATATACTGCCAATCACCCTATCATGGAAATAAACATTTTATTCACTTAGGCACTAGGATACTCGAACCGCCGACCCCACGGTGTAAGGTGGAAGCTCTTCCACTAAGCTATCTGAAAGACTCAGTAGGAAAGATTTCAGAGGCAACAATCCACTGGCCAACTGAAATGTTATACTCTTCTTTCTCCACACTCGACACTGCCTCAACATTTTCTCAGAGGACGTCTCCTCTTGTCCCCAGGTGTGACCCTGTCTGGCACTACCCAGCACCTGTCCCTCAAGTGCTAGCGACACTCACACTAGTGAACACACTGTACACACTGACAAAAACATGTCTTGCCCCATTGGTTTAAGCTTGGTTTAAATCCCCTCTCATGATTTCTTCCAATTACGCCTTTTTAGTAACCAGTGATTTGGTCCCGGCGGCAGAACTGGCTTCACTGGGCACTTAAATATATGCCGGCCTTAAGGGAGGTAGGTCCCTTAAGGCGTTACTATTACGTTACTATAACTATGATATCTTGAATCTGGAGCAGACAGGACTATTATTGACACCAAACCAGAACTTCGTTACTCATCGGATCATAAGTAAGGAAGTAATACATTATAAGTAGTTGGAAACACTTCTTCAGACACGAGTTTGGGCTGGAGAGTTCACCTTCTCACGATGTGTGACATAAACATCAACAGACGTTATACACAGGTGTCTTGAGACATAATAATGGAGGCGGAGATTCACGGGCTCACCATAGCCCGTGCTACTTGGAACTTTTTGTTCCAAGGAGCGAATCTTTAACAACAACAACAGGAGGCGGAGACATCCAGTGTAGCTTACAAGTTATGATATTTATCTATGATAGGTGCTGTAAGTTCAATTATATTACTCACATGTAATGATGAATTTGAAAAAAGCACCACAGACATATTTACATATACTCCAATGTGATACTTACCACATATCCCATATGCCTTCATTCTTCCATCATAGTGAGGCTGCTATATATATCCCCTGGAAACACAAACCGAAACTGTCTATTTTCTGCTTGTTACAACTTGTAATAAAGTTGTTACATCTTGGCTTAACGTGTTTATGACGTATTTGAACGTTGTTACAACTTGCTATATTGGTTGTTATAACTGGTTAGGAGGTGTTAAAACTTCTTCGAACGTTGTACCAACGTCGTAGTTTCGATGTGTGTTTGCCTAGGTCCCCCCAACCGGTCACTGATGTTTTCAGTGTCAGTTCTGGAGCGAGCCTTGTCACACATCTCTTAGCTTTTATTATAATTTTATTGTTAACATTTCTGGAGAAAAGATTCCAGCACCTAGCTGCAAGCTCCAGAATGGATCTTCCGAAGCTGTGTACTGTGTCCTGGAGGCTTCCTTGTCAAGGTTCCTTGATGCCTGCCAGTATTCTGAAGACATTACTTCTCAGGCGTCAGGTTGGGAGCAATATTTATATTCAAAAGATACAGCTTATATTTTTCGTTTGAAAGCTGTCTCTCACTACGTATTATCCTTGCGGGTCATACCTGGAGATGGTTTTGGGAGTCCTACTACTCCCCGAGCCCGGCCTGAGGCCAGGCTTGAGATAACTTAGTCCAATAGGCTATGAAGCGGCCCGCAGATCCACATATTCACTACAGCCTGGTTGATCTGGCACTTCTTGCAAGAACTTCTTGTCCAAGTGCCTCTTGAATACATCCATCTTCTTTCCGGCAATATTTCTAATGCTTGCTGGGAGGGTGTTGAACATCTGTGGACCTCTGATGTTCAGACTGCTCGGATTGTGCCTATGGCACCTCTACTATTCACTGGTTCTATTCTGCAATTCCTTCCGTACCTTTCGCTCCAGTATGTTGTTATTCTACTGTGCAAATTTGGGACCTGGCCTTCAAGTATCTTTCATGTATATATTATTTGATACCTTTCTCGTCTCCTTTCCAGAGAGTACATTTTAAGAGCTTTGAGACGGTCCCAGTTATTTAGATGTTGTATCATGTCTATGCGTGCTGTATATGTTCTCTGTATTCCCTCTAATTCAGAGATCTCTCCTGCTCTGAAAGTGAAAGTGAATACCGAGCAATACTCAACACGGGAATGCACCTGTGATTTAAATAGAAGTAGCATTGCTGTAGTGTCTCTGGATTTGAACTTTCTCATAATCCATCCTATCATTTTCCTGGCCACAGCTATATTGGCTCGGTTATGTTCACTAAATATGTTCATTATGTTCATGATATATATATATATATATATATATATATATATATATATATATATATATATATATATATATATATATATATGTATATATATATATATACATATATATATATATATATATATGTATATACATATATATATATATATATACATATATATATATATATATATATATATATATATATATATATGTATATATATATATATACATATATATATATATATATACATATATATATATATATATATGTCGTACCTAGTAGCCAGAATGCACTTATCAGCCTACTATGCAAGGCCTGATTTGCCTAATAAGCCAAGTTTTCCTGAATTAATATATTTTCTCTAGTGTTTTTCTTAAGAAATGATAAAGCTACCCATTTCATTATGTATGAGGTCAATATTTTTTTATTGGAGTTAATATTAACGTAGATATATGACCGAACCTAACCAACCCTACCTAACCTAACCTAACCTATCTTTATAAGTTAGGTTAGGTTAGGTAGCAGAAAAAGTTAGGTTAGGTTAGGTTAGGTAGGTTAGGTAGTCGAAAAAACATTAATTCATGAAAACTTGGCTTATTAGGCAAATCTGACCTTGCATAGTAGGCATAGAAGTGAGTTCTGGCTACTAGGTACGACATATATATATATATATATATATATATATATATATATATATATATATATATATATATATATATATATACATATATATATATATAATTATCGTCTGGCATTCTTTCATATCATCTAGCAAATTTAGCATAGATCCAGTATAATGAATTATGTTTACAAACTGAGACCCATAAAAAACCTCACTGGCGACTAATTCACCACCAACTGGGTCGATACTTGGCACTGTTGACACCACACATCGAAAATGGAATATACGTCCGTTTTCTATCAAATGATTTTTCCATGTCAGTGGTTCTGGGAGTGAGGATGACAGCGGGGGGGGGGCGCTTTTTAAACTATAACAAAGCCTTTCCATCAATCACAAAGCAATATACACATTAATTTTTTGTTTTATTTTATGGTAATGCAAACTTTTTGATTTTACCAGGTTTGGACATTTGAAGTTTTGTTCTCCCTGAAATTAAAATGTTACTCTTTCATACACAGACTTGTCGTGCTGCGTTGGGTATACTCAGACGCACTATACAGTGTTGGGTATACTCGGACGCACTATACAGTGTTGAGTATACTCAGACGCACTATACAGTGTTGAGTATACTCAGACGCATTATACAGTGTTGAGTATACTCAGACGTCACCACACAGTGTGTGTGTGTGTGTGTACTCACCTAATTGTGCTTGCGGGGGTTGAGCTCTGCTCTTTCGGCCCGCCTCTCAAATGTCAATCAACTGTTTCTAACTACTACTACTTCCCTTACAGGTCTGGCTTACAGGTCGGCGTTCAATCCCCGACCACCTAAGTTTTTATTTTTTATTTTTATTTATTAATATATACAAGAGTTCTTACATTCTTGTACATCCACTAGCATGCATAGGGTTCGGACACGTCCTTAAAATCCTAATTTTCACTCACATATATCCCCAGGAAGCAGCCCGTACCAGCTGTCTAACTCCCAGGTACCTATTTACAGCTAGGTGAACAGGAGCATCAGGATGAAAGAAACTCTGCCCATTTGTTTCCGCCTCCACCGGGGATCGAACCCGGACCCTTAGGACAACGAACCCAGAGTGCTGTCCACTCAGCCGTCAGGCCTCGGGCATCATTCCTTTTCTTCGTCCTATCCTAAGTCCCTCTTCTTATATCCCTTCCAAGTGCTGTATGGTCGCTATAACTTGATGCTTTCTCCTGATAATCACCTTACCTGTCCTGAGTTTTATAATACTATAGATATTAGTCTACCAACAGGACGCGTCTAGTCAGTCCTATCATGATATTTCTTTCCGCAACAAGTCCCAGATCAGATCTCAATGATGACCGTGAAACTTTTGTCTCCCAACAGGACGCTACTTCCCAAAGGTGCCCGATGCCAGGCCGTCCTTGGCGGTGCCCAACCACCACTACACCCATCACCATCACCGCCAGAACCCACACGAACGCTACCAGTATCACCACCACTTGCAGCAACAAGCATCACCACCACCGCCACACGTCACCACCACATCACATCATCATCACCATCATCATCACCATAGCATCGACTCCCCCATGAAGCAGCGACGGTCGAGTTCGCAGGAAGGTGATGACGGAGGGTATGTGTTTGGGGTGGAGGAGGAGGGCGGAGGTCGCCGGGTGATCGCTGTGAGAGGCAGCCACACCCAAGCGGCGCCCCGCGGTCACTACACCTTCCTGGACGAGCCCCAGGATGACTCTACCCTTGGGCCTCCTCCAGGACCCAGCTTTGACCGTACCTTACCCAGGAACATAACAATACAGTCCGGCAAGACGGCTATACTCTCCTGCAGGGTCTTCAATGCCAACGATAAGTCGGTAGGTGTCGCCTAAATACTCTTGTAATGCCTGAGTTTGTCTTTCACAGTGATTCTGGTGCCACCTCTATCATGATAAATCACCTCTGCTGTCCACATCTGCTCCGTCTTGTTCCTTCATGCGTGGTCATGACAGAGGCAACACGATTTTGAAAGCAAATGTTTTAGCAGCTGGTACCTTAAGGCACATCGAATTTAACACAACAACATTAATGCAATTGCTAATTTTCTTGTGGGTATTTTCCAGTCTATGTAAGTACATCTACCATCTAAGAACGTCGATGAATTCGTCGCTAGATTGAAGGGAGAATGTGGTCTGAATGTACGGAGATGTTATGTGGTTCTGTCTCTTTGAGTGTTGCAAAGTAGACAAGGGAATATAAGAGTTTAAAGGCTTACGGTTATTAATTTGTTGATCTTCGCGAAGTTTCTGTCCTCGCTGAGCTGGCCGTAGGACACCTGCGAATTATGTAGCAGATGTACACACCCAGTGACACTCCACACCTGACGATGTCTTCCCAGCCATGTTACCACTGAAGTAACTTATACTTCACGTTACCGTTGAATTAACCGGGGTCAAAATCACCTCTTACTCTTTCGAATTCTAGGCTTCCAGTTTCAACGTTTATAGCAGCTGTGAGAGAGTTCACGCGTTGTTTATAAGGTTCTCGGTTGAGTTTCTGGTAAACTTCTGGTAAACTTTTTTTGGTAAAACCTTAAATTTCGAATGTTTTGTTGGATAGCTCTTTGTTTAAAATAGACTCTGCTGTATGACGTATGTAACCTACTTACCTACCTTCCTCACTATTATATTATTGTTATTATGGAAGTTCTTGCCTGCTTGGGTTAACTGAGATGACAGGAGATCCTGTCTGTAGTGGTGTCACTTTTTTGTCATTTCGGATTTGCAGCCGTTCCTGAATTAATCCTGTTCCGGATTAATATCAGTCTTACCTTTCTGTAGCAATTTGTACAAGTCCTCATAAGGAATTGCTAATTCAGCCTCTTTCGTAGCTTTTATACCAAGTTTATACCAAGATTCAAAAATTCAACCTGAGCATCAGCACGGGAGACATCTCCCGTCACGCAGGGTGCAGTCGCATCTCCAGAGATCTCCAGTATCATCTATTGATACTGGTAATGGTTCAAAAGGGCCACCACTTACGGGTTATTCATGTCCGTGCCACCTTTTGGGTGGCTTAATCTTCATCAATCTGAGCATCAGTGAGAGTTTCACTAGAGAGGTTAGTAAAGCTGCTGTATGGCTTGGAATACGGGGTTTATAGCTATAGAGGTGAGAAAGCCTCTATAGCGCCTGGGAGCCGGTCGGCCGAGCGGACAGCTTACTGGACTTGTGATCCTGTGGTCCCGTGTTCGATCCCGGGCGCCGGCGAGAAACAATGGGCAGAGTTTCTTTTACCCTATGCCCCTGTTACCTAGCAGTAAAATAGGTACCTGGGTGTTAGTCAGCTGTCACGGGCTGCTTCCTGGTGGAGGCCTGGTCGAGGACCGGGCCGCGGGGACACTAAAGCCCCGAAATCATCTCAAGATAACCTCAAGAATAGTGATAAATGTAAGCGATAAAATGTATAGCGATAGCGGGGAATGTCAGACTCCCACCTGTGGATGGCATTAAGGAGAGCCACCGCGCTGCGACGCCGTAAGGGTTATCTTGAGGTTATCTTGAGATGATTTCGGGGCTTTAGTCTCCCCGCGGCCCGGTCCTCGACCAGGCCTCCACCCCCAGGAAGCAGCCCGTGACAGCTGACTAACACCCAGGTACCTATTTTACTGCTAGGTAACAGGGGTATAGGGTGAAATAAACTCTGCCTATTGTTTCTCGCCGGCGCCCGGGATCGAACCCGGGACCACAGGATCACAAGTACAGTGTGCTGTCCGCTCGGCCGACCGCCTCCCCGGTTGGATAAAATGCAATGTGATATAGAGGTTATTCACTCCCTGTAAGTTGACCAGACCACACACTAGAAGGTGAAGGGACGACGACGTTTCGGTCCGTCCTGGACCATTCTCAAGACAATCGACTTGAGAATGGTCCAGGACGGACCGAAACGTCGTCGTCCCTTCACCTTCTAGTGTGTGGTCTGGTCAACATACTTTAGCCACATTATTGTGACTCATCGCCTACACTCCCTGTAAGTTTTTTTTTGTAATTTATTCATTTGTGGTTTCTTCAGCTGTACCTATTATTTTATCAGTTGTCTCCGGAAGTCAAGGGTGTTGACTTGAAGCTACATTGCTTGAGTGTGTTGGAGTAAATGAGTATTTTTGGGGGAGCAGGTTTGCTCAAGTGGACGTGGAATTGAACACAATATAATTTTATAGATGATCATGAACAAATCCACAAGGGCCGTAATGAGGGTTCGAACCTACGTCTGAGAGGATCCCAGAAGCGCCTTAACCGACTGTGCTACGACATGGTTAAAAGAATTGCAACTGGGAGTTCAACTGGCCTCACAGGGATCCTGCAGTCTCTCGGAGACACAAACCAGGGTTTTACACAATTCCCCCCATGCACCCGAGTTCATATAGTGTATTGATGTGTGTATAGATGATAATGTTCTTATGTAATTGAAAGGAATTGTAAACGATGCATTGAAAACACTGAGATTTTTTCTATATTTTATTATAATAACTCTGTCCCCCCCCCCCTCTTACCCTTCCTTCAGCCCTGTCCATCGTCCCCTCTCCCATCTTCTTTCTCCTCTCTCCTCTACCCACTCTTCTCTTCGCTCTCTTCCCTTCTCTTCCCCTTTACGTTGTTACAACGTAAAGAACGTTGTGATTACGTTAGGATGTGGCTACGTTCCACTTACAACAGTTTCCCCCCACTCTGACTTGACTCCATTTGTACTGGCTCTTTGTTTCCTTTGGCGTGGCCGTAGCCTAATCTACCTTGATGTAGCACTCCCAATACCGCCAGCCTCTATCATTTTAATCAGTCTTTCATGTGGCCCTGCATCGGGGGCTTTGCTAAAGGCAAGGTGGACAATGACACAAGCCTTAACACCGTCGGCTGCCTCAGAATTAAATGATACTATTGCTAAAGCATAAGATTATGCTATGGGTAAATACTGGTTCAGTAACAGGGTTGTTGATTTGTGGAACCAATTACCGCGTAACGTGCTGGAGGTGGGGTCCCTCGATTGTTTCAAGCGCGGGTTGGACAAGTATATGAGTGGGATTGGGTGGTTATAAATAGGAGCTGCCTCGTATGGGCCAATAGGCCTTCTGCAGTTGCCTTTGTTCTTATGTTCTTATTATCATTTGACAAGTTATTGGAACATACCAGACTTCATGACCGGTGTTGGCCAGACCACACTAGAAAGTGAAGGGACGACGACGAAGATGAAGATTAAGCCACCCAAAAGGTGGCACGGGCATGAATAGCCCGTATGTGGTGGCCCTTTTGAGCCATTACCAATATCAAGAGCTGATACTGGAGATCTGTGGAGGTGCGACTGTACCCTGCGTGACGGGAGATGTCTCCCTTGGACGACGACGTTTCGGTCCGTCCTGGACCATTCTCAAGTCGATTTTTCAGCCACGTTATTGTGACTCATCGTCTTCGTGACGGGTCTTTTGCTCAACTTTCGTTATATTTTTCCTTTATTTTAAAATGGCTTCCGTATATCAATTCGATGAAACTTGTAGTCTACTATTTATTAAAATATTTCGGAACGTTCCTAGGTCACCTCCAGCCAGTACGGAACGGAATAAATCTATCAGGAGAAAGCGCCAAAGCCATTACGACTATATAGCACTGGGAAGGGGTCAGGATAACGCTTCGGGATAGGACGGGGGGAAGGAATGGTACCCAACCACTTGTAGACGGTCAGGGATTGAACGCCGACCTGCATGAAGGGATACCGTCGCTCTACCGTCTAGTCTAAGTTATTAGGCACCTTCAGACAATAGTTTAATTTTTTTCCAGATTTGCTTTAGTTTATATGACTTAAAAATTGTATTATAAGCACGTTTTGATCTGCAGGAAGGGCTACCCATTTTATTTTTATACTAGGGCAGCGTGAGAGGTTAGTGTGTGTTGGGGGGTAGAGGAGCTGCTGTCCCCAGCGGTGTAGTGCCTCCGCTACCGTCTTGAGATGTCCAGGTGTGGTGTGTGGGGCCTCGCCAAGAAGTGATATGATGCTTAGTGCCACGCGGGAAGACTTGGGATGCTGGTGAGCGAGGGTCGTGACCACTGTATGTCTCAGGCACCCACCGTAATCTCTCGCATCTGTCTCACTTTCCCCCCCACACCTGCCTGATGCACACACATGCATCATCCTCCACACCTGCCTGATCAGCCAGCATCATCTCCCCACACTCTTCATTATCTTCCATACCTGTCTCGCGCACTCTTCACTATCTTCCATATCTGCCTCACGCACTCAGCATCTTCCCCTCACACCTGTCTCACGCACTCTTCATCATCCTCCACACCTGTTTCACGCAGCTTCATCTCCCACACCTGTTCTTTCAGATGCATCATGTTTTATTGCTAAATGACGGAGTTCACTAGGAGTCTTTGATCCCTTGTGCTCCATACAATTATCTGAACCTAAAATGCACAATCAAAATGCAAGAATGTTTTAAGTTCATAGATTGTGGTTTATTTCTCTTAGATGTGTTGGATTAGATGATAACGCTCTCACTCTCCCACAGCTGTGGTGTAAACGACATATATATATCTCTCTCTCTTACAGGTGCGTTGTAAAGAAAATTTCTCGCTTTCCACAGGTGTGGTAGAAATTAAATGTTTCAATCTCTAACACGTGGGAGAAGAAATTATGCCTCTCACTCTTCCTCAGATGTGAAAGAAGTTATATCTTTCACTCTCTCACAGGTGTGGTGAGAACTACATCCTTCTTTCCCACAGGTGTGGTGAGAACTACATCCTTCTCTCCCACAGGTGTGGTGAGAACTACATCCTTCTCTCCCACAGGTGTGGTGAGAACTACATCCATCTCTCCCACAGGTGTGGTGAGAACTACATCCATCTCTCCCACAGGTGTGGTGAGAACTACATCCTTCTCTCCCACAGGTGTGGTGAGAAATTACGTCTTACTGTCCCACAAGTGGGGTGAAAATGTCATCTCTCTCACTCTCCCACAGGCGCGGGGGCTCTGGCAAATGCTTCCTTGATCACAGAAACACTGTGGCTAGACCAATACCTTTGACTCTCCTACAGAGACTGAGTGCAGTGGCTCTCCCACAGGTGTCGTGGATCAGACAGGATGACCTGCACATCCTGACGGTGGACAAGTACAAGTACAGTTCGGACCAGCGCATCTCTGTGGTGTTCAACGAGCCCAACTTGGAGTGGGTGCTGCTTATCAAAGGCGTGACCCCAGCGGACGCGGGCCACTACGAGTGTCAGGTCTCCACCAAGCCCGTGCTGAGCTTCGTCGTCAACTTGAAGGTTGTGGGTGAGTCTATCTGTCTCTGTGGTGCGGGATAGGAGGGGGCTGAACTTATGGCGTGGCTGAGGAAACTTTGAACGTATGGCGTCAGTGAGGAAACTTTGAACGTATGGCGTCAGTGAGGAAACTTTGAACGTATGGCGTCAGTGAGGAAACTTTGAACGTATGGCGTCAGTGAGGAAACTTTGAACGTAAGGCGTCAGTGAGGAAACTTTGAACGTATGGCGTCAGTGAGGAAACTTTGAACGTATGGCGTCAGTGAGGAAACTTTGAACGTAAGGCGTCAGTGAGGAAACTTTGAACGTAAGGCGTCAGTGAGGAAGGGTTTGATGGAGCAGGTTGACAGGGACGGGGGTTGACGTTGAGATGATTGACGGGGAAGGTGTTGATAGAATGATAGGCATGAAAGATCCCACTGGGTATTTGACTTTGATCAAATATTAGTGATTAACTATCAGGAAAATCTTCTGAGTTATTGAATATAACAGAATGAGATCAATGCAAACCCTTTCGATAATATTGAATGACATCTACATGTCTTTAAAAGATAATGACTGTCTGTCCAAGGTGTGGAAGTGTCGTAGGTCAGTCGGAGATGGCCCTACTACCACACTTTAAGAAAAATTAGCATCAATAGCCTCGCTCTCTGCGATTTTTTTTTATTAATACATGAGGTACATCTGCATTTGTGCAGCTGCCCTAGACTATATGAAGAGGGAGTACAGTGTGTCAAAAAGCTAGCTACGTGATGCTAAAAAATCCCCATCACACAGGATGGTTAGTCATACAGAGGCATGTGATAAGTATGCAGGCGAAGAGTCACAATAACGTGGCTAAAGTATGTTGACCAGACCACACACTAGAAGGTGAAGGGACGACGACGTTTCGGTCCGTCCTGGACCATTCTCAAGTCAATTGTGAGAATGGATCGGCTTGAGAATCGACTCGATCGACTCACAATCGACTTGAGAATGGTCCAGGACGGACCGAAACGTCGTCGTCCCTTCACCTTATAGTGTGTGGTCTGGTCAACATGTGATAAGTAGTCTGTACTGACAGACTCTGGGTTCGTTATGAAGATATCATGAACACAAGAGTGAATAAAGTAGTAGTGATAATAAAAGTCCCCATCTCGCAGGATGGTTAGTCATACAGGGCCATATGTTTAGTAGCCGGCACTGGCAAATTTTGGGTACACTGTGAGGATATCTTCAAGAATACGAGAGTGAATAAAGTAGTTGCAAAGCTCCAGGTACCTCATGCCAACTGGTCTGAAATCTCCCAATCCTGAGCACTCCAGGTGCAAACTCTGTGAGCAGGAACTGCGGAATGATCTCCCACACTACATCACCGAATGCCCAGTTATTAGCCCTCTGCGATGTTTATAACGCAAAGTCTCAAATAGAGGTTGTAATTTCTGTAGAGGTATACAACAATTTCAATGCTTTTGTACCACGATGGTACAAAAGTCGATCAACCGTAACTCTACTGAATTCACTGTTTCGATCTATTTCTTGTTAGGTTGTATTTTTGTGTCATCGTGCTAACCCCACAATTTTAAATGGTCAGTTTTTTATCTCTGTCACTTTCTCACTATCTCATTTCCGTCCTTCCCTCCAGCTTCTTCATCTGCCTCACTTGCAGGTCCCTAGGAGAAGCCTCTCTCCCTCCGTCTTCCACCCCACCATTAAGATATTCTCAGCAAGTAGCTTCATTCACCAGGATTGTCAATATTGCCTAAGTGTTTCCCCCGAGTGTGTGGGGAGGCCCTCCCCGCCACTCTCCCCGCCTCTCCACGCCTCCTTCCCTCTTCACACGCTACGCCACCCAAAATCTGAATATCATTGCTCGTCATTTCAGAAATTTTGGTTTCGAACAAAGAAAAATGGTATACCAGGATCAGAGCAAACGCGGGTTTAGGCTTCATATTGTGTATGATCAGGATGCTGACATGCGTGAGTATAATTTGTCTGACTGGGGAATATATCAGGATCAGCTAATACAAAATTTAAGTTAATACAAAACTACAAAACTAGGTTAATACAAAACTAGATTACTCCTCCCTGCACGCCTTGCTGGAATAACAATTAAATGGAATAACAATTTTCTCCCAATTTTGTGTGGAAGAAAATGCCGAAAAAATGTAGCAGCGAATTCAAGTACGTTTATTGAGACAATAAAATACATCTCAAAGGGATTGAGTAGCTTAGGCTATGTCTACCCCCCTTTCCCTTAGCAGCGAGTCCTTACAGCTGCAGGCTATCCTCAAGGCAACCATGAAGACTTGATCCAGCAGCTTGTAGTACCTCGACCTTGTTCCACCTCGCAGCCTCACGTCTCCTCCTGCCTTGTCACTTGCAGAAGCTCCGCCCACGCCCACGCCCATCACCTTGAACACTTTTAGTGACGAGGAGACCACTTCTGGAACACCAGACAAGGAAGCTGTCAGTGGTACTGCTGCAACTCCCTACTTGAATATGTGTCACTTGGCACATTATTAATGCCAGTTGTTTGGCATTCTGTATTAACACGTGTTGATTGACAACTGCTGTTAACACGTGTTGTTTGACAGCTTTTATTAACATGTGTCCTTTGATAGTTTCTGTTAACAGGTGTTCTTTGAAAGTTTCTGTTAACACGTGTTGTTTGGCAGCTTCTGTTAACATGTATTGTTTGGTAGCTTTTGTAAACACGTGTTCTTTGACAGCTTCTGTTAACACATGTTCTTTGATAACTTCTATTAACACATGTTCTTTGTCAACTTCTATTAACACTGTTCTTTGACAGCTTCTATTAACACATGTTCTTTGACAGTTTCTGTTAACACGTGTTAACAGAATATGATGTTATTGGATTTAATTGTTATCATATTAGCTTGGCTGGCAGTTGAAACAACTTGACTGGCAATTGTATCAACCTGACTGGCAAACACATTAGCCTGACTGGCAAATATATTAGCTAATTTTTTTAAAGCAGCACTTTGCATTTATAGAAGTATCACTCCAGAGCGTATATTATTCCATGGAGTATTTCATTCAAATTAGTTAACTTAGGCTTATTTACTGAAAGTATTTGTCAGCTGTTCAGAAATGCCTGTGTCTGATTTGTTTAAATTGTATTAATAGGTATGTCTAATTTTAGGTTACAGTATAGACATTTTTATTTTGAATGCATAAGCTAAAATGAAACCATCGCTTAATTAATATGCATGATTATAAGCCCGTACCACTATGTATAGAAGTAGGCTACACTGGCGTGATTGGTTGTTTAATTTCTTGTTGTTTTGATGGGTTTAACAAATGTGTAGTTACTATTTGTTTAAGACCGTCATTGGTTTATAATATAGATATAATTACCATATTGTATTGTTTCAGAGAGCAATTCATTAAATATTAGCAGTTAATAATCACTCAATGGTCACTATAAGATCAATTTCTCGTCGAGCTCTGAAGCTGCACAGACTGATCAATGGAGCCGCGAACACTTAGAACAATGTTGATTTGACCCAGATATTTTAATACACCAATGTTTTGTCTCAAGAAAGAAACTTAATTATCGTTTTTAATCCTTTGCTATAGACATACTGTTTTTAAAATTATCTAATATTGTGTTTCATAAGAAATCCTGGATGTAACTCCACAATGTATACTTGATAGTAATTTGCATTGTCGTTCTCCACCTGGCCTTGTTGAATGTTGGGAATGTCATCCAACTGTTGTTATCCATTACAGGTGTATTTCAGGATTACTTCACTGATGTTGTTTGACGAAGACTTTCAGATCCAGTGATCTATTTTATAATTTGTTTGGCATTGCTTTAATTGTTAATTGATTCCTCTTGCGTTTTTCCACTGCCTTGGTTATGCTTATAATTTAGTTCAATTTAGCACAGCCTTAAGGAATCTAAGCAAGGATGTTTCAGTACACTGTACTACATATACTGCTTGTGTCAAATTTGTGAAAGAGAAACCATTTATTCCCTTGACCATTATATTATAGAATGTTCCATTCTGACTGACTATCGCCCCCTGAGTTGAGATATGTTGAACTATGTAAATATTTTCAGAATACTGGAACACCTGATGATATTCTGGACTTGTACCCAAGACTGACAATGTAATGCATCAGTTATGTAATATATGTAATGTAACTATAACTTGATCTTGTAGTAATAACTCATTTTCATATTGATGCTTTTCTTACATTATATGCAAGATGTGAGTGAAATGGTCCTAAATTTTTCACTTGGTTTAGGAATTGCTTATATGAGACATTGTTTCCATTTTTTGGCAAGATACCTTGTGAAACCATCATTTAATAGAGATCAAGCAAAGGGTGGCTAGGGACATCATTCAATTGCCTTAAGGTGAATTAATTTATACCACACTCACCAGGGGAGTTTGTTTCCGTATTGGATAGATTGGAGTAATAAAAATGTAAATTTTTCTTTATTAAATAAAACATAAAATCTATGTACAAACGACTCGTATGGCTAATATACCATGTCCTATTTTTTTCTACACAGCCTAATAAAAGTAAGCCAAGAATACTGGATTAAGATTGGTGGTGTGTTCAAACCTTCCCAGATATTATTATTATACTTATATTATACTAATATATAATATACTATCGACTTGAGAATGGTCCAGGACGGACCGAAACGTCGTCGTCCCTTCATCTTCTAGTGTGTGGTCTGGTCAACATAATATACTAATATAATAATATACTAACATAATATGCTAATATATAATATACTAATATATAATATATCATATATTATTATATGGGTCCCGGTAGTACCGTTGGGTTCGTTCTCGACTCACAATTCTGGGTTCGAATCCCGGGCGGGACAGAAATGTTGGGCACATTTCGTTTCACCTAATGCACCTGTTCACCTAGCAGTAAGTAGGTACTCAAGAGCTAAGTCAGCGGGTTGTGGGGTTGCATCCTGGACGGGTTCTGTAAGTCGGCCTTGGGGGGAGTGGAGGGGGGGGGACCTCGATAAAAGTAAAAAACGTGTATGTATACACTCTGGCTTCCTGTCCCTCGACAATGAATTATTATTATAAACGCCTACCATAGATCAGTAAGGTAATACATTTTATTGTAATTTCAGATTAAGTCTATAAATGCAGGCTGTTGTCTGGTCTGTGAGGCAGGCTGTCGGCTGGTCTGTGAGGCAGGCTGTCGGCTGGTCTGTGAGGCAGGCTGTCGTCTGGTCTGTGAGGCAGGCTGTCGGCTGGTCTGTGAGGCAGGCTGTCGTCTGGTCTGTGAGGCAGGCTGTTGTCTGGTCTGTGAGGCAGGCTGTCGGCTGGTCTGTGAGGCAGGCTGTCGGCTGGTCTGTGAGGCAGGCTGTCGTCTGGTCTGTGAGGCAGGCTGTCGGCTGGTCTGTGAGGCAGGCTGTCGTCTGGTCTGTGAGGCAGGCTGTCGGCTGGTCTGTGAGGCAGGCTGTCGTCTGGTCTGTGAGGCAGGCTGTCGGCTGGTCTGTGAGGCAGGCTGTCGGCTGGTCTGTGAGGCAGGCTGTCGGCTGGTCTGTAAGGCAGGCTGTCGGCTGGTCTGTAAGGCAGGCTGTCGGCTGGTTTGTGAGGCAGGCTGTCGTCTGGTCTGAGAGGCAGGCTGTCGTCTGGTCTGTGAGGCAGGCTGTCGGCTGGTCTGTGAGGCAGGCTGTCGGCAGGTCTGTGATGCAGGCTGTCGTCTGGTCTGAGAGGCAGGCTGTCGTCTGGTCTGTGAGGCAGGCTGTCGGCTGGTCTGTGAGGCAGGCTGTCGGCAGGTCTGTGATGCAGGCTGTCGTCTGGTCTGAGAGGCAGGCTGTCAGCTGGTCTGGCAGGCTGTCGGCTGGTTTGAGAGGCAGGCTGTCGGCTGGTCTGAGAGGCAGGCTGTCGGCTGGTCTGTGAGGCAGGCTGGGTGGTGGCTGACTCCTAGTGAGATGGCTGGTTGACGTATTGGACTGACTCCATCTGGCGATACTGTGTGTGTGTGTGTGTGTGTGTGTGTGTGTGTGTGTGTGTGTGTGTGTGTGTGTGTGTGTGTGTGTGTGTGTGTGTGTGTGTGTGTGTGTGTACTCACCTATATGTGCTTGCAGGATCGAGCATTGACTCTTGGATCCCGCCTTTCCAGCTATCGGTTGTTTACAGCAATGACTCCTGTCCCATTTCCCTATCATACCTAGTTTTAAAAGTATGAATAGTATTTGCTTCCACAACCTGTTCCCCAAGTGCATTTCATTTTTCCACTACTCTCACGCTAAAAGAAAACTTCCTAACATCTCTGTGACTCATCTGAGTTTCAAGTTTCCACCCATGTCCCCTCGTTCTGATATTATTACGTGTGAACATTTCATCTATTTCCACTTTGTCAATTCCCCTGAGTATTTTATATGTCCCTATCATATCTCCTCTCTCCCTTCTTTTCTCTAGTGTCGTAAGGTTCAGTTCCTTCAGCCGCTCTTCATATCCCATCCCTCGTAACTCTGGGACAAGCCTCGTCGCATACCTCTGAACCTTCTCCAGTTTCTTTATGTGTTTCTTCAGGTGGGGGCTCTATGATGGCGCGGCATACTCTAAGACGGGTCTCACGTAGGCTGTGTAAATCCAGTGTGTGTGTGTGTGTGTGTGTGTGTGTGTGTGTGTGTGTGTGTGTGTGTGTGTGTGTGTGTGTGTGTGTGTGTGTATGTGTGTGTGTGTGTGTGTGTAATTACCTAAGTGTAGTTACAGGATGAGCTGCGCTCGTAGTCCCATCATCTTCCCAGTAATCTGTCATATATCGCTTTGAATCTACCGATGGGCTTCGCATCTCCTACCTTCTCATTTAATTTGTTCCAACCGTCTATCACTCATTTTGCTCCTTTATATATTTTTAAACATGCAGTACTTGAATACAAGAAATATTTAAAATTGTAAGAATACTTGTACAAATTAAAATTAATTGGTTTTATCTTCAAATATCTATTTTATCGTTAGATTTTATTTATCAATTCATAAAATACACATTTGATAAGATTTACAGTAACACGAAGCATATATTACTGGCTTAAAGGGATCCGATGTCGATTGGAATTTAGAATTCCCGGTGTTTGACAGTTTAAACCACCATGGGGGGGGGGGGGGGAGGTATTCTATGTAGATATTCCCATCAACTTCTACTGATGTGGTTTGCTCATTCACGCAGACGTATGGTGTTGGCAACATACATGCCTTTTAATAGTAATAGGAGATCGCTGCAGAGACCATAGCAGAAGTTGGACACCACCGCTAATCTTAATCCAGTATTTTTTAATTACTTTTATTAGGTTGTGGAGAAAAAATAAAACAAATGAGGACATGCTATATTAGCCATATAAATTGTTTGTACATTGATATTTATATTTAATAAAGAAATATAAAAAAAAATACATTTTTATTACTCCAATCTATCCAATAGGGAAACGAACTCCCCCTGGTGAGGATGGTATAAATTAAATCACCTTAAGGCAATTGAATAATGTCCCTAGCCACCCTTTGCTTGATTTATATTAAGCAAAATTAGACACAATGTCTCATATAAGCAATTCCTAAACCTAGTGAAAAATTTAGGACCATTTCACTCACATCTTGCATGTAATGTAAGAAAAGCATCAATATGAAAATGAGTTATACAGGGCGAGGCTGTCACTCTGATGTGAGGGCTTCAGTAGGTGTGCAAGGGCAAGTACCATGAACACACACATGTTGGGACGCAGCTTTGACGGGGTAAGACTGCTGCTATAGAAATTAGTGTGTTTGTTATTAAGGTGCTTTTACAAGATCAAGTTATAGTTACATTACATATATTACATAACTGATGCATTACATTGTCAATCTTGGGTACAAGTCCAGTATATCATCAGGTGTTCCAGTATTCTGAAAATATTTACATAGTTCAACATATCTCAACTCAGGGGGCGATAGTTAGTCAAAATGGAACATTCTATAATATAATGGTCAAGGGAATAAATGGTTTCTCTTTTACAAATTTGACACAAGCAGTATATGTAGTACAGTGTACTGAAACATCCTTGCTTAGATTCCTTAAGGCTGTGCTAAATTGAACTAAATTATAAGCATAACCAAGGCAGTGGAAAAACTCAAGAGGAATCAATTAACAATTAAAGCAATGCCAAACAGATTATAAAATAGATCACTGGACCTGAAAGTCTTCGTCAAACAACATCAGTGAAGTAATCCTGAAATACACCTGTAATGGATAACAACAGTTGGATGACATTCCCAACATTCAACAAGGCCAGGTGGAGAACGAGAATGGAAATTACTATCAAGTATACATTGTGGAGTTACATCCAGGATTTCTTATGAAACACAACATTAGATAATTTTAAAAACAGTATGTCTATGGCAAAGGATTTAAAACGATAATTAAGTTTCTTTCTTGAGACAAAACATTGGTGTATTAAAGTATCTGGGTCAAATCAACATTGTTCTAAGTGTTCGCGGCTCCATTGATCAGTCTGTGCAGCTTCAGAGCTCGACGAGAAATTGATGTTATAGTGATCATTGAGTGATTATTAACTGCTAATATTTAATGAATTGCTCTCCGAGGTAATATAATAGTGCAATTATATCTATATTATAAACCAATGACGGTCTTAAACAAATAGTAACTACACATTTTTCAAATCCATCAAGTCAACAAGAAATTAAACAACCAATCACACCATTGTAGCCTACTTCCATACTTGGTAGCACGGGCTTACAATCATGCATATTAATTAAACAATGGTTAAATTTAAGCTTATGCATTCACAATAGAAATTACTATACTATAACTTAAAAGTAGACGTAACTAATAATAACATTAAAAAAGTCATTTTCTGGAAAATCTAAACTGACAAATACAAAAGGTAATTAGGCCCTATGCTAACTAACTTTAATGAAATGCTCCATGGAATAATAGGAACTCTGGAGTCATACTAATATAAATGTAAAAGTTTGTTTTAAAAATTAGCTAATATAATTGGCAATCAGGCTAATGTGCTTTGGCAAAGTTAGGTTGATACAATTGCCAATCAGGTTATTGCAACTGCCAGCCAAGCTAATATAATTACTAGTTAGGCTGATATAATTGCTAGTTAGGCTAATATAATTGCTAGTTAGGCTGATATAATTGCTAGTTAGGCTAATATAATTGCTAGTTAGGCTGATATAATTGCTAGTTAGGCTAATATAATTGCTAGTTAGGCTAATATAATTGCCAGTCAGGTTATTGTACTTGCCAGTCAGGTTAATATAATTACCAGTCAGACTAATACAATTGCCAGAATCCTGAATTTACCTGAGGGCCACTAATATTAGTGGCCTCGACGAGGACAGGAAGCAGGCGGCTTGTCAAAAGTCGCCACATTTGCCCTGATGATCTTTTGCAGATGAATTTGAAAATTTAACTGTTCGCATTTACGGCTACGGCGGGAAGGCGGTTCCGTGGTTTTATAATCCTATGGGTGAAACAGCATCTCCTCTTCTCATTCCTATATTGTGGCTTGTTGAGCTTGAAATCGTAGTTCCTTGTTCGTGTTACATCTGACCTTTTGAAGAAATTGTTGGGATCAACATCCTCCAAATTGTTCAGTATTTTACAAAATTAAATGATCTCCGAACTGTCATGCCTGGTTTGTAACGTTGTTAGCCCTGTGGCCCTACCTTGAGGTTACCTTGAGGTGCTTCCGGGGCTTAGCGTCCCCGCGGCCCGGTCGTCGACCAGGCCTCCTGGTTGACGACCCTCGACCATTCGACCCTCGACCATGACGGCCCTCAACCATTCCTTATATGAGAGTTGACTTAGCTTGGAATGAATTTTGTTGCCCGGTGTTGCACCTTCTCCAGAGCAGCTATGGCTGTCTGAAGATGACATCTCCATGCCTGGATGCAATAATCCAGGTGGGGGCGCACCTGAGATTTATACAGTTGAATGACTATCTTCTTTTCCTTATAGGTACGCTTAATTATTTCTAGGGTTATGGTTAGTTTTTTTTTACTGCTGCTCCCACTTGTTGTGCAACTTTCAGTGAATGATTGATTCTGACTCCAAGGTCCTTTTCTTCGTCAATCTGCTGCAAGGTAATGGTGTTAATTTGGTAGTTGTGACGTGGATTGTTATGCCCCACATGGAAGGTCTTGCATTTATCGACATTAAAAAGCACTTGCCAGCCTTCTGACCATTTTTGAAGTTCACTTAGGTCTCTTTGTAAGATCTCAGTATCATTTTCACTTCCCACTTAGAATAAAAATTTTTTTTAAGATTTTTATCATAAATCTTAGTGTCTTTTGTAAAATTGATGATGCGGTTTGTAATATTCTCATCTGTCATTGAGGTATATGACAAGGGTCGGCCCAAAATGGGCCCTTGTAGTACCCCACTCGCCACGTTTCTCAAGTCAGATTTATTTCTGTTTAGGACGACTCAGTCAGGCTACTATAAGTAGTGGTCAGGTTATCATTTGAAAATCTAACATAGTCTTATATAAATGCATGAGTTAGGTCAATATGCTGAAGTCAGACTAATAAAAATGTTCGACTCATGCAAATGTAAATTCTAATCATGGAATATACATGATTAAATTCTGTTCGTAATTTACCTGAGTGCCACTAACCCTAGTGGTCTCGACGAGGACAGGAAGCCGGCGGCTTGTCGAATGTCCCCCACCATTTGCCTTGATGATCTTTTCCAGTTGTACTTCAAAATTTAACAGACTTTTGGCAGTTACGGCTTCAGCAGGTAGGCGGTTCCACAGGTTCATAATCCTGTGGGTGAAAAAGCATCTGTTCTGAATCCAACACTGTGGCTTGTTGAAATTTAAACCGTTGCTCCTTGTTTGTGTTACATCTGACGTTTTGAAGAAATTTGCCGAATCTATAGCCTCCAAAAAATATAGTAATATAAATGTCTCGATCATTTGAAGTACAGTTGGGCTCATGACCTTTGTCCCCCAAATGCATTAACATGTGAATCTTCCTATGTCCAAAGTGAGCCCTGATTGGTGCATGTTTAAACAAGTAGATAGTTATCTACTTGTTTAACCTCAACCTCAACCATCTACATCAACCATCAGTAGATGGTTGATGATTCTGGCAATTGTATTAGTCTGACTGGTAATTATATTAACCTGACTGGCAATTACAATAACCTGACCGGCAATTATATTAGCCTAACTAGCAATTATATTATCCTAACTAGCAATGATATTAGCCTAACTAACAATTACATTAGCCTAACTAGCAATTATATTAGCCTAACTAACAATTACATTAGCCTAACTTGCAATTATATTAACCTAACTAGATGTTCAAACAACATCGCTTTGAGGTTCTCCTCGTCGTGTCCCATTTGCTAAATCGTACATGGGTACCACCGAATAGAAAGTCCTTGTTGACAGAAGCCTAAAACCGGACGTCTACTGTAGGTCTACAAATTACATATTCTTGCAGGTACCTGATATATATAAATAAAACGCTAGACTATTCTGTACACATTACATCGCTGAGACAGGATGAGGAGACAGCAATGACCATAATTGGAGACACAAGCGCTTCCTACCAGAGGGTCGGAAGCGCTTAAGACTGGAATCTGCATCTAGACAAATTTCTGTAATAATGAAGACTCATATGAATAAAAAAAAAATTTCCTCGAAGAACGTAACGAGGAGAAAAGGCAAATTTCACATGGCTAGGGGAAATTTAAGGATTATTTTATGCTCTAAAGAGCAACCTATCCTCGAACCAAGTCCATTCCATCCACCGGTCGACCCCAAAGACGCATTCGTCAATTTTAACATGCTGTTCATTCAAAACTGGAATTTTCGCAAATATAAATTAATATTATATATTAGCATATTGTGCATATTTATGCATTGGTTAGGTTAGGTGTTTAGGTTCTGTTAGCGATTATTTGTAGTACGTGGGTGAAGCATTTACTGCGTTGAGGTTCGAACAAAAGTCGTCAGTAAAGCAGTTGTTCCGGAAGTGTTCGAACGTCATCAGTTGTGAGTCGTGCGTAAACCGTTTTTCATTCATAAACAGGGGGGGGGGGGGTTGGCTGGTGCATGGAATGGACTTTTGCCTTTGTTTATGAGGACGGGCTGCTAAAGAGAGAATCAAAATTTTCTGAGCTTGTTCTGACGCTCGTGGTTTCGTGTTCAAGTAATCTTCAAGTGCGCATCCTAAACCCCATAAGCTGAACCTTAAATTTAAACCATGAACCTTACCCATGCGGTGAAACTGACAATTAAGGAGTTTGTCGAACCCTTACCCTTACTTTTTTGTGCGTACGGTGGGCTACAAGCGTCCAGAGGTTGTTACCACCTTTACCGGCAAATCCACGACCATCAGCTGCTGCCAGAACTATTACCAGCACTACTAGTTGCTGTCAGGGCCCCCAGCTGCAGTTAATTCCCAGCCCCTTTTGCTCAATTTGATATTAACAGTCCCGTCCTCTTACAAATTACGTCGCTTTTCGCTCGTATGCGCTACGGCCAAATATCTACGTAATTCAAAATTGAAATTTATTTTCCAATTAAATTAATTTTTTTCCTCCAAAACAGTTAAGGGTCCTCTGGTAGGTTAGAAGGGCGGGACGTTCTAAGATTTCAAACCGTCATGAAAACCGTTAATCGAAAGTTTCCTCTCCTAACCTAACAGCTTAAGCCAGAGGACCAGAAACAGAAAACGGGACAGTACGTCACTTTCGTGAGCCGATTTCATTTTGAATTACGTCGATTTTTAGCCTGAGTGGCGCATTCCAGCGGAAAGCGACGCAATTTGTAAGAGGATGGGTTGTACCAGGAGCGCCCTGGGCGTTGTTCACCCCCTTCCCCTTCTCATGGGGGGAAGGGGGTCAGCAACGCAAGGGTTTTTTCAGCAGTTCAAGGGTTTTTTTCAGCAGTTCAAGGGTTTTTTCAGCAGTTCAAGTTTTTTTTTCAGCAGTTCAAGGTTTTTTTCAGCAGTTCAAGGTTTTTTTTTCAGCAGTTCAAGGGTTTTTTCAGCAGTTCAAGGGTTTTTTTCAGCAGTTCAAGGTTTTTTTCAGCAGTTCAAGGGTTTTTTTCAGCAGTTCAAGGGTTTTTTTCAGCAGTTCAAGGTTTTTTTCAGCAGTTCAAGGTTTTTTTCAGCAGTTCAAGGTTTTTTTCAGCAGTTCAAGGGTTTTTTCAGCAGTTCAAGTTTTTTTTTTCAGCAGTTCAAGGTTTTTTTCAGCAGTTCAAGGGTTTTTTTCAGCAGTTCAAGGTTTTTTTTCAGCAGTTCAAGGTTTTTTTTCAGCAGTTCAAGGTTTTTTTTTCAGCAGTTCAAGGATTTTTTCAGCAGTTCAAGGTTTTTTTCAGCAGTTCAAGGGTTTTTTTCAGCAGTTCAAGGTTTTTTTTCAGCAGTTCAAGGTTTTTTTTCAGCAGTTCAAGGTTTTTTTTCAGCAGTTCAAGGGTTTTTTTCAGCAGTTCAAGGGTTTTTTTCGGCAGTTCAAGGGTTTTTTCAGCAGTTCAAGTTTTTTTTTCAGCAGTTCAAGGTTTTTTTCAGCAGTTCAAGGTTTTTTTTCAGCAGTTCAAGGGTTTTTTCAGCAGTTCAAGGGTTTTTTCAGCAGTTCAAGGTTTTTTTCAGCAGTTCAAGTTTTTTTTCAGCAGTTCAAGGGTTTTTTCAGCAGTTCAAGGGTTTTTTTCAGCAGTTCAAGGGTTTTTTTCAGCAGTTCAAGGGTTTTTTTCAGCAGTTCAAGGTTTTTTTTTCAGCAGTTCAAGGTTTTTTTTCAGCAGTTCAAGGTTTTTTTTCAGCAGTTCAAGGGTTTTTTCAGCAGTTCAAGGGTTTTTTTCAGCAGTTCAAGGTTTTTTTTTCAGCAGTTCAAGGTTTTTTTTTCAGCAGTTCAAGGTTTTTTTTCAGCAGTTCAAGGGTTTTTTCAGCAGTTCAAGGGTTTTTTTCGGCAGTTCAAGGTTTTTTTTCAGCAGTTCAAGGGTTTTTTTCAGCAGTTCAAGGGTTTTTTTCAGCAGTTCAAGGTTTTTTTTTCAGCAGTTCAAGGTTTTTTTTCAGCAGTTCAAGGTTTTTTTTCAGCAGTTCAAGGGTTTTTTCAGCAGTTCAAGGTTTTTTTTCAGCAGTTCAAGTTTTTTTTTCAGCAGTTCAAGGGTTTTTTTCAGCAGTTCAAGGTTTTTTTTCAGCAGTTCAAGGTTTTTTTTCAGCAGTTCAAGGGTTTTTTTCAGCAGTTCAAGGTTTTTTTTCAGCAGTTCAAGGTTTTTTTTCAGCAGTTCAAGGGTTTTTTTCAGCAGTTCAAGGTTTTTTTTCAGCAGTTCAAGGTTTTTTTTCAGCAGTTCAAGGGTTTTTTTCAGCAGTTCAAGGTTTTTTTTTCAGCAGTTCAAGGTTTTTTTTTCAGCAGTTCAAGGGTTTTTTCAGCAGCCCCCCCCCCAACTGCCGTTCCAGGGCAGCCTATTGAAAAAAAAATTTTCTTCGAAAATTTGTAAATGATAATACACTCCCTTGAAAATATATAATATTAATGATGACAATTTTTTGTTTTTGTAATTCGAATATTAAAATATCTACGTCTATATATCACGAATATTTGTTTAGTTAACGTTAAGCATTATTGTAACGCATGAGTCATTTAGTATTTTCTTCTGATAAACGTTCATTTCTCCCCTTCCATATCTGCCGTCACCTCTGATGATGATGTCCATATCTTCACACACCTTTTATACCTCCATCCACACACCCTCTGCCCTCACCGGGACCCGGTACCTCCACCCACACACCTTCAACCGCCATCGGGACCCGGTACCTCCACCCACACACCTTCAACCGCCACCGGGACCCGGTACCTCCACCCAGTACCGCGGGCGTGGGTTCTGAACGCGCCGGAAATCTACGTCCATCGCGGGTCACCCATCAACCTGACCTGCGTTGTGAGCCACGGTACGGAGCTCCCCGTCTTCATCTACTGGCTTCATCTTAACAAGGTGAGTCCCTCTCCTGGTGAGTCCCTCTCCTGGTGAGTCTCTGCTGGTAAGGTGAGTCCCTCTCCTGTTAAGTCTCTACTGGTAAAGTGACAACTTGTTTGCGTTAGGTAAACGCCTCAACATGTCCCCCCCACTCACCAATACAAGGTAATGTAAAGCTTTATCGCAGCCTTTACTCAGTGTGTGTATATACACTGGCATAGCTGATAAGTGAGACTTGGTTCATAACCATTCACTTTGGCCCTTGCCTCCTACTACCACCAGACTCACTCTCTGTCTCTCTCTCTCTCTCTCTCTCTCTCTCTCTCTCTCTCTCTCTCTCTCTCTCTCTCTCTCTCTCTCGTTTTCCTTCTCTTTTCTCAGTTTTTTATAACTAAAATAATGGTTCAACGGAATTAGTGCTGATGGTCCTAATGGAACTGGCAGGTAATACCAGCTGTTATCCAACATCAGTTCACTTGAAGCCTGGACGGAGAGACTCACTTACTTGATGAACCTATTCATTGTATCCATTAGGAGTAAACTATATTTAATGCTAACACGCGAGAGGATGACCCAGCAGCAGCAGCAGCAGCAGCAGCAGCAGCAGCCCCACTTCACGGGTCTCTGTGTATGTGGAGGGAGCATGATGCAGATGTGTACCACTTACGGGCTATTCATGCCCGTGCCACCTCTTGGGTGGCTTTATCTTTATCAATCAATGCAGATGTGTGTCTGCCTTGGAATTAATGATCGTTAATTAAGTGATGGCCTTGAGAAGGACAGCCAATGGGAGGCTGGGGATTACTGAGCACATTAGGCTGTGATTACAGGCCTCTGGTTGTAAACAAAGTTGGGATTTGTATATATATGTGAACAAGCCTGAATGGTACCCAGGCATACATGCAACTTCTGGGGTGTGAGTTTTCAGTTGCTTGTGTATATATATATATATATATATATATATATATATATATATATATATATATATATATATATATATATATATATATATATATATATATATATATATATATATATATATATTTGTAAGTGTTCCCTCGTTTCGTTGCTGTTGTTAAGGCTTTAATGTGTCTTGTGTACTGACAAGTCCAACCTTATTGTGTTGTGAGTAAAGATGAACCTTCTCGCATTGTTCTCTGCCTCGTCCAGAATACTGATACAAGATGGTAAGTAGGTAATCTAGGGCAGTAGTTCATACTGAAAATGGGAATGAACTTGTATACCCCCAATGTTTTACAACCCCTTCTGCCAAGATGGTGTGAGATGCGAGGTATGACTTTGTTTCCTTCTTGCCTTGCTTGCTGCCTTAAGCGCGTGCCTCTTCATATTCATTAAAGAGTCAAATATCATTCCCAAGATTTCAGTTTCACTACAGACCACTTTTTTGCAAATTATTTTAATACATTTTCAAGTTGTTATATAATGCTGTTGTTATCATCGTCTGTGTGTTCTCCGTCGCATATGTGAACTGCCATCGCCTTCCTGAGGTAGATATGGCTGCAAATCTGTGATTAACGACCTTTGTAGCAATTAATATTTCTTCTTTTCCATATGTCATTGGTAGAATACAATCAGCATTGGCCTGGGCTTTAGAGATGAGATCTTGAGGTTATCTTGAAATGATTTCGGGGCTTTTTAGTGTCCCGCGGCCCGGTCCTCGACCAGCTGACTAACACCCAGGTACCTATTTTACTGCTAGGTAACAGGGGCATAGGGTGAAAGAAACTCTGCCCATTGTTTCTCGCCGGCGCCTGGGATCGAACCCAGGACCACAGGATCACAAGTCCAGCGTGCTGTCTGCTCGGCCGACCGGCTCCCGCAGATGTAGTCAGTCATTGCCAAAGACATTCCACAAGAAAGGAGCAAGTATGTTACCCTGCTATACCATGGCACCAATTGAGCGGCTTTCAGAATCTGTTCAATGGGGACTGCACTTAATGCCAGCTCTTGAAGGCAGCTCCTTATTAGCTGTGGAATGGAAGCCTCACGCACCAAATGCTTTAAGCTGTGCTAATAGTGACCTGCCTACTGTGACCTGCCCGAAACGCTGTGCGTACTAGTGGCTTTACAAGATTGTAAATACTATCCTATGTACTCTCACAAACCCAATGTACCTTCTTGTATATACAGTAAATAAATAAATGGATAAATAAATAAATAAATAAATAAATAAGTAGTCCAGAGTTCCATAGCCAATAAGAGGCTCATGTAAAGTCCAATGCTAGAACATAGCTGATCTTGGACTCATCCAGTGATTGATGCCACTTAATAATTACTAATTACCAATTACTAATTAATGGAGAGGTTTAGCAAAAAGATCAGCAGCAAAAACGACCTTTCCTTAAATGGTCGACCACACAGTAATCGACGATGGTTAAACAAAAAATGCTGTTAATTGCTGAGAAATTAATATCTGGATAATTTTGGCAGTAACTGACAGCAGTGACTGTAGTTATCGACCACTGACCGACCATTCTCCTTGTGTAATGGAACTACATCCGCCTTACACACGGAAATCACAATAGCGTGATATATCAAATGAACAAATCCACCAGGGCCGTGATGAGGCTTCGAACTTACCCCCGGATGATCCCAGACCCTGCATTAGTCGAGTGTTTCACCATATCGTGGCGCAGTCGACTAAGCCAGCGTCTGGAATCATCCCGGGCATAAGTTCGAACCCTGATCACGGCCCTTGTGGATATGTACATCTGCCTTCCTCCATAGGGAGCGTCAAATTCCTAGGTAGAGTTGACGGACGAGAGTAAGCCAGCAGGTCCGCGCGACTACATAAGAATCTCGGCCTGTTTTATGACAAGGATACATGTCAACCTCTTGAATAACTACTTTTGAGAGGTTTGGTAATATCTTGGCGGCAAAATGTATGGCAGTAGGTCATCCATTCCCTGAAGGCCAGCCATTTCTTGCTTGCTAGTAGGTTAGCTTATTCCTGAGTGCTTTTGATTGTTGATTGTTGCCGCCGAAGGCGGCTAGTTTATTGTGCACCCCATACTCATCCTGTGAGCGGTAGCGCAAAAGCATTACAGAGGGCACAAAAGGTCTTTATCAGACCTCATTTTAGATTATTACATAAACAATTTCTTCTATCCTTCACACCTTATAGTTACAATGTCAGCTAGTTACAGAGAAAGTGCTATTACAAGAGCTACATATTTACAATAAGTCATCATACATTAATGGTAGGTCTTATCGCTAGAGTGCTGGTTGCACCAATCCTATAGTACTGATTTAGCAACCCGTCCTCTTAAAAATAACGTCACTTTTCGCTGGTATGCGCGCTATGGCCAAATTTGGACGTAATTTGAAATGAAATCGACTCACAAAAGTGACGTACTATTCCGTTTTCTGTTTGAGTCCTCCGGCTTACTCGGCCAGCTTAGAAGAGGAAACTTTCCATTAACGTTTTTCATACCGTTTTGAAACTTGATGAGAAGTTCCTGCCCACCTAACCTACCAGAGGACTCTTAACTTACTGTTGTTGAAAAAAAAAAAATCTCAAATTTATTTTCATTTTTTTTTTCATTTTGAAATTACGTCCATATTCGGCCATACGGGCAAACGGCCAAAAGCGACGTTCTTTTTAAGAGGACAGGTTGGATTTAGAGTCAGAATTGTGTCCCCCCTGATAAATGTTTGTGCTGATCTTCACTCTGAGACCATCAGACTCTGGATTCAACTCTCCTGATTCAAGTTTTCTTCTTATTTCTGATTCCCATCCAGAGATGGATCGTTTCTAAACCGTTTTCATTTGACAACTATTTCGTTTGTGACTGTTGGTGTTATGAGTCAGAGATTCCTTGTATGTGTTCCCCAGGGAGGCCTGGTCGAGGACCGGGCCGCGGGGGACGTTGAGCCCCGAAACCATCGCAGGATAACCAGTCCTTATTTTTGGCCCCAGTTGTGATCCGGCCATAATGACCCCGGGAGGGGGGGGGATATAATGATCACAGTATCGCCACCACCATCATCTCTCTCTTTGTCCTAATTTGTCTGTCTCTCTCTCTCTGCTATCTTGAGGTTATCTTGAGATGATTTGGGGGTTTAGTGTCCCCGCGGCCCGGTCCTCGACCAGTCCTCCACCCCCCAGGAAGCAGCCCGTAGCAGTTGTCTTTGTCTTGCTGCCCATTTGTCTCCGCCTCCACCGGGGATCGAACCCGGGACCTCAGGACTACGAATCCGAAGCGCTGTCCACCCAGCTGTCAGGCGCCCTCATTATCTCTCTAGGAAATCTGTATATGGTTTACATCAAGTCGGAATTCGTATTAATATTATACATGTTATTAAATTGTACCTTTTTCATTTAAATTATTTGTGTGGATTGATTTTGCTGTGTAAAAGTGGACATATTATGAATAGATCTACGTAAGACCAGCCCAGGTGTGGCTTAAGGTAAACTAAAATATTCACAATCAATTAGTATGTCACATATACACTTATTAAATAAGCCAATATTGACTAAAAGCAAGTGCGAGAACGGGTTGGTGGCTTACTGGTGACCTCCACCACACCTCTCCCCCTCTCCCACACGGCAGTAGCCTCCCCCCACACGGCACTTTCCCCCCCCCCCACACGGCACTTCCCCCCCCCCCCCCCCCCACACACGGCACTTGCCCCCCCCCCACACGGCACTTTCCCTCTCCTCCCCCACACACGGCACTTGTCCCCCCCCCACACGGCACTTTCCCTCTCCTCCCCCACACACGGCACTTGCCCCCTCCCACACACACACGGCTCTTGCCCCCCAGCCCCCCTCCCCACACGGCACTAACTCTCTCCTGGGTGTCACAGATAATAGACTACGAGGGTCGAGAGGGCGTGACGATAGACACACAGACGGGCCGCGACACAGTGAGCCACCTGCTGGTGAAGGAGGCGGGACCCAGCGACTCCGGCAAGTACACCTGCAGCCCCTCCAACGGCCAGGACGCCTTCGTCATCCTCAACGTCCTCAACGGTGGGTCCCCTTTTTTGACACGTTGGAGACGAATGACAACGGGGAAGGCTATCGGGGAACCTATACCGTTGATAGCTTAAGTAATAATTGTAAATAAGAAGCAATAAGATGCTTATCTTAACATACTAAGAAGGTTAGGTGAGGTCGGTGTTTTCTATGAAGCGTTTCAAGGTAAACTAAAATAGTCACAATCAATTAGTATGTCACATATGCACTTATTAAATAAGCCAATATTGATTATAAGCAAGTGCGAGAACGGGTTGCTTAGCGACAGTGAGAGGGATGTTATGACAACTATGAGGTGTAGAATCATGACAACAGTGTGGTGTTATGCCAATAGTGACAGTAGACTCATGACAGCAGTGTAGTGTTATGCCAATAGTGACAGTAGACTCATGACAACAGTGTAGTGTTATGCCAATAGTGACAGTAGACTCATGACAGCAGTGTGCCGTTGAGTGATGACACTAAGGATGGTGGTGGCATGGTAAGGATTATGTGAGAGAGATGTCAGCGCTGGGACTGGGCTACAAGTAGCTAAATGGGATGAATGACGGGTAAATGTTATGATGGGAAGACTAGTGGAATGGCAGGCAGGTAAGGTGGAATGATGGGCAGATTATTGAGATAGTAGAGTGGAGTTATATAAGTCAAATGAAAGGCAAGCAGGTGGATTGTTAGGTGGTCTGTTTGTGTGGTCTGTCCCACATACCAGTCAGTCACGGAGACGGTGATCCCAGGAATCACTACAAGGTACGTAAGGTGTGACGTGATCTTTCACTCCCAATGAAGAGATATGAAACGAAGTAATAAAATCACGTATCGTTATTATGTCTCATAATGCTTGAATTATGACTTGCATGACATTGGTGTATGCGAGTTGGCATGACAGGAGAACACCACAGTCTATGAAAGGAGCTGAATTTGATGATGGTAAATCAGATCACATTGTCTCCCATATTTTGAGCGAGGTCTTCACCCAGAGAGGTCTGCACCACCCTGGGCTCTGCGAAGCACACGGGACCAACACACCACCAACAATAAAGCAAATATATTGACCCAAGATAAAAGAAAACTTTGTGCTATTCAAGTGTGTTATCTCCAGCGTTATAACCGGTCATTACGCAGAGAGATAGTTTCATATTTTGTACCCTTGTCCCACCCCTCTATTGGAGTCTATCTCCCTCTATCGAAGTCTATCCCCCTCTATCGAAGTCTATCCCCCTCTATTGGAGTCTATCCCCCTCTATTGGAGTCTATCCCCCTCTATTGGAGTCTATCCCCCTCTATTGGAGTCTATCCCCCTCTATTGGAGTCTATCCCCCTCTATTGGAGTCTATCCCCCTCTATCGAAGTCTATCTCCCTCTATCGAAGTCTATCCCCCTCTATCGAAGTCTATCCCCCTCTATTGGAGTCTATCCCCTTTGCCTCTTCAGGTACAACTTTTCTCTCCTAATACACAAATCTGACTTCTCCTCGGATGACTATGACGAAACTTTTGCTTCTCCTCGGGTAGCTGGACAAATTCTTCGGCGAAGTTTACCCTCAAGTTTTATCGGCAGGCATTATAAGACAACTTTTTTGGGGTCTCTCTCGTTCCCAGATTATCTTTCTTTGTGTGTGCCCGGAGGTCCCCATGTGGGGGTGGTGGTGGCTGAATGGCATCGTTCTTCAGCTGTTTTCCACTCCTAACTGGATGTTTACAAAGCTTAGTTACACACTAACTGGTTGTTTACAAAGTTTACTTACACACTAACTGGTTGTTTACAAAGTTTACTTACACACTAACTGGTTGTTTACAAAGTTTACTTACACACTAACTGGTTGTTTACAAAGCTTAGTTCCATAAAGTTACATATGAGCGATGACTGACGCTACAAGACTACTTAAAACCGTTGTTCTTCTCTTAACTTCTTACTTGAAATTGCAATAATGTTTTACTTCGAGAGAGGCGAGTGACTTGTCTTGACCTAAGCCTAATAGGCTCAGGAATCTGTACACCAGTTGATTGACGGTTCAGAGACGGGACCAAGGAGCCGAAGCTCAACCCCCTGCAAGCACAATTTGGTGAGTATAATTACGTGGATTAGGTAAGTAGAGTTTCAAATGTAAATTTGATAGAGTCCAATATGTTCAGGAAGCACAAATAAATCACATTAACGTGATGTATCAGGGAGAAAATCAGTAGGAGCCATGAGAGGGATTCGAACGTATGGTCTGGGTACTCCTCAGGTTCGAATCTCCTGAGGGAGATTCGAACCCTCGGGTGAACATGCCTTAAATTACACTTGCCTTAGCAACTCGAACACCTACCCCACTCCAGCTTTCACACTTTACAGTGCCCAAAATGTAACTCATGGCTCCCAAAGGTGTAATATCTGCGCCAGTGAACATGATTTTTTCCTATGCTAGATTAATGGCAAGTGTGCCCCTGGGAACCATTAAGAAGCAAGGCCTTTTATGCAAATCATTTTACATATCACCCAATCATAGCCTTAATGTCACCAGCACCAGCAGGGAGCTGGTCGGCCGAGCGGACAGCACGCTGACTTGTGATCCTGTGGTCCCGGGTTCGATCCCGGGCGCCGCCGAGAAACAATGGGGACAGTTTCTTTCACCCTATGCCCCTGTTACCTAGCAGTAAATAGGTACCTGGGTGTTAGTCAGCTGTCACGGGCTGCTTCCTGGGGGTGGAGGCCTAGTCGAGGACCGGGCCGCGGGGACACTAAAGCCCCGAAATCATCTCAAGATAACCTCAAGATAACCTCAAGAATGGTGGGGAAAAACTCATTTATAACTCCCACGGCCAGAATATTGTCATACAGGTCTAACCCAAACGCTGCCTCGTATGGGCCAGTAGGCCTTCTGCAGTTACCTTTATTCTTATGTTCTTAATTTCAACATAACAAACAGGCTAATTGTTCCAGTAGCGATGCCTCCTTTTGTTCTTTTGATCATTTTCAATCCATGGGTCATCTACCAAATCCTCTCCTTGTCTACCTAGGTAATACCTCCGAGATATAATCATCTCTTATATTTTGTTTGTCCATTGTAATTCATTATTTGTTTTTCCGGCAACACACTGTTGGCAAACCTTCAAATGTTTCCAACATTTTCAGTGAGCTAGACGATGTTAAACACACTGTTGGCAAACCTTCAAATGTTCCCAACATTTTCAGTGAGCTAGACGATGTGCAACACACTGTTGGCAAACCTTCAAATGTTCCCAACATTTTCAGTGAGCTAAACGATGTGCAACACACTGTTGGCAAACCTTCAAATGTTCCCAACATTTTCAGTGAGCTAGAGGATGTTAGCGGTGCCAGCTACTGCACCGCGCCGAGGAACTAGCGTCACACACATATTCAACATTCTGTGTATTAATTTGGCTAATAGAGATGTTAGATTATTACAACATTGTGTGTGTGTGTGTGTGCCATGAACAGAGGCCCGTAATACTCTTGCTCTTACTCTTAGGTGTTTGCTCTTACTCTTAGGTGCTTGCTCTTACTCTTAGGTGCTTGCTCTTACTCTTAGGTGCTTGCTCTTACTCTTAGGTGCTTGCTCTTACTCTTAGGTGCTTGCTCTTACTCTTAGGTGCTTGCTCTTACTCTTAGGTGTTTGCTCTTACTCTTAGGTGCTTGCTCTTACTCTTAGGTGTTTGCTCTTACTCTTAGGTGTTTGCTCTTACTCTTAGGTGTTTGCTCTTACTCTTAGGTGTTTGCTCTTACTCTTAGGTGCTTACTCTTACTCTTAGGTGCTTGCTCTTGCTCTTAGGTGCTTGCTCTTACTCTTAGGTGCTTGCTCTTGCTCTTATTCTTGCGACTCTTGGGGGCCAACTTTTTTCTTTGATGGAAGGTGTAACTACAACTGGAAGGTCAGTTCTTGTGGCGTCTTGTTTCACCTTAATTACATGTTTCTTACATGCCCGAAACGCTTTGCGTAATAGTGGCTTTAGGCATTGTATGTACTAGCTCTACCTATAAGTCAAACAATCCTTGTAAATATTTATTGTATGTATGTACCTTACCTAAATAAAATTGTATTGTATAAAATTGCATTGTATTGTATTGTTTTTGTTCTGTTGGTCAGCTTGACCGCCCTTCCACGGAGAAATTTCTTGATGAAATTTTAAAGTACAAATCGAGACCACTGTCTCCTTGCCAGCATTATTAAGTTAATGATTGTCAAGCCAAAGTCAAAAGGAAAGATTTGCTTTTGTTTATTTTTTACTATACATTCAGCAATGCCTTTGCCTCACGACTATTGCTTCCCTGCAATAGTCGTGAGGATTTCAGCTCTATAACATGGAGATGTTAAGTGGCATTTAGCAATGTATAATCCTGGCTAACCAAACATAGTTCAGAATGTTTTGTTGATAAAACATGGCATTTATTAAGAAATATATATTTCAGTTCACTCACTTAACCCTCTATGAAAATCAGATTGCATATAAGGACAATACGAATGTTTTTAGGGAGCTTTTTATGACACATTTATCTTGAGTGTCACAAATGCTTATGCACTGAAAGTATTGCCCCGTGCCACGTTGAGTGCCACCTTGGGTGCCACCAGGAGTGCCACCTAGGGTGCCACCTGGGGTGCCACCTGGAGTGCCACCTGGGGGGCCACCTGGGGTGCCTGTACTGGGTTATGGCTGCCCCGTGTATTCGCTAGTTTGTGTTGATCACGTTCTTGATATCACACCGAACCTGTCCCCAGAGGCCCACATCAAAAGGATATCATCAGCGGCATATGCTAGATTGGCCACCATAAGAACTGCCTTTAGAAACTTGTGTAAGGAATCGTTCAGGAGCTTGTATACCACTTATGTCAAACCAATCCTGGAGAATGCAGCTCCAGCCTGGAGTCCATACCTAGTTAAACACAAGACACATAGATGATTCAGAGGTATGCTACCAGACTAGTCCCGGAACTGAGAGGTATGAGCTTCGAGGAAAGGCTACGGAAGCTTAACCTCACGTCTGTGGAAGACAGAAAAGTAAATGGAGACATGATAACCACCTACAAAATTCTCAGGGAAATTGACAGGGGTGGACAAAGAAAATTATTTAGCACGGGTGGAATACGAACAAGGGGGACACAGGTGGAAACTTAGTACCCAAATGAGCCACAGAGACGTTAGAAAGAATTTTTTCAGTGTCAGAGTAGTTAACAAATGGAATGCATTAAATAGTGATGTGGTGGAGGCTGACTCCATACACAGTTTCAAATGTAGATATGATAGAGCCCAGTAGGCTCAGGAACCTGTACACCAGTTGATTGACAGTTGAGAGGCGAGACCAAAGAGCCAGAGCTCAACCCCCGCAAGCACAAGTAGGCGAGTACGCTATTTTGTATCATACTGACTTGCTTTTAGACTCGTATTAATTTCATTCATCCGGGATGAAGAATTTATACGTTGACACCGGCGTGACGTCATCACTAGCCCGCTGCAATCGCCATTTGTTGTTGTTATAGATTCAGCTACTCGGAACAAGTTCCAAGTAGCACAGGCTATGGTGAGCCCGTAACTTACCTGGCACAGGAGCGGGGCAAGTAGCACGGGCTATGGTGAGCCCGTAACTTACCTGGCACAGGAGCGGTGCTGTGTGTCTGCTCCCTGAATGGCCATTGTCTTCATAATGTCAGAGGTAACCTCCAGGTTACCTCTTCTCCATTGTTCACATTTTGAACAACGTAACTATTCTGAACCCGACATGGTCTAATGTTCAATCTTTATTGTGAGATTGGCAAATCACCAGGAACATTTATTTTACTAATATTAACGCGATCTCCCTACTTGCTGTGCAAAAATTTAATCAGTGAAGGCCACAGCTATTTGCTTTTTAGCAAAAAAAAAGCAGCTATTTTTTTTAGCAGCTATTTGCTTCCTTCCATAAAAATGTCAAATCTACAGATTGCTGGAAATTTACGATAAGCTCAGATTTCACAGCTATTTTTCCCGGTCTTAACTCTTATGTATTATCTTCACATGGAGACCAGTATTTACACAACAGAACATTGTGGTATTTTATACTTAAACCCTTTGTCATGGGTTCGTATCCTGGCCGGGGAGGATTTACTGGGCGCAAATCCTTAACTGTGTAGCCTCTGTTTAACTCAACAGTAAAATGGGTACTTGGTTGAAACAACGATTCTTCGCGGCGGGGATCGTATTCCAGGGACCTGCCCGAAATCCTACGCGTACTAGTGGCTCTACAAGAATGTAACAACTCTTGTATATATCTCAAAAAAAAATAAAATATGGTCCGGGAAAGTTAATTTTAAAGACTACTTCTGGTCTCACCCCCTACAGGGGAGCCCTGCTCTACCGCGGACCACATTTGGTCTCGTTCTTCATTGGCGCATCCTTCACTACCATTGGCGCTTCCTTCACTACCATTGGCGCTTCCTTCACTACCATTGGCGCTTCCTTCACTACCATTGGCGCGTCCTTCACTACCATTGGCACTTCCTTCACTACCATTGGCGCGTCCTTCACTACCATTGGCGCGTCCTCCACTACCATTGGCTCGTCCTCCACTACCATTGGCTCCTTCTCCACTACCATTGGCGCGTCCTCCACTACCATTGGCGCGTCCTTCACTACCATTGGCGCGTCCTCCACTACCATTGGCTCCTTCTCCACTACCATTGGCGCCTTCTCCACTACCATTGGCGCGTCCTCCACTACCATTGGCGCGTCCTCCAAGTAACTCTGGCCTTTCTACCCCCTACAGGCGAGTACCAGGCTGCAATGCAGACGAACAGAGGCGGCGCTGGGTGGGAGAGTTGGGACGCCCTGGTCATGATGCTGTCGTTACTGCACACTCTCATCTCACTCCGCTCGTAACATACCCAGGACCATCTCTCTCTCTCCAGTCGCGCTGTCAAGCCGCTCCCGATCCACCTCTTCCACCAGGGCTGGGAGTCCTCAAAATCCTCGTCTCTGGCGGTAACCTGGAGGCTCTGAGGTCATGGTTCAAATATTGACTTACGGTAGATTGGAGTTTTATATCAAGTGGAATTGTGTTAATTCGCAAGATCGGTGCTATTTGGTTAGGCCAGTTCTAGCTACATTGAGAAAAATACCTCTGAAAACAGTTATATCTTAAATATTATAGTATTCTTAAACCTAAACGAAATAATCTGAAAATACAGTTAATACACTGAAACAGCTAAACTTTCTGAAGCTGATTTAACAAGTTTTAATTTTATATCCACACTGACGACAAGAGTTCAAATCTAAATTAAACAATGAAACTTAAATTAAACCCCAAGCTCTGGCACACCAAGGAAATCAATAACAAACATTTATACTGCTAAATTACCAAGCATCAGGAACTCCAGAACCAACCAATTAGGCAAGCAATGCCAACTGGACTGCAAGTTCCCAGAACCAAGACTACCCAATCCAGAGGAAAGTTGAGAGTGTGAAGCAGCGCAGAGGAACACGTTTGGTCTTGTGCATGACCTCACCTCTGACTGGGTGACGAGGTCAGGTCAGAGAGTCATATTGTTGACACTGGCCCCCCGAGACCTTAAGACTGTGGCCTAATTATTGTTCCCCAGGTTGGCTGAGGCTATAAGGATAGCTTTGGACATAGCTTGCTAGGTTGCATACCTGAGCATCACGTCTAGTTCCCACAATGCAAGTAAGCTACAGGAAGTGCGAGATACCTTAAGTATGTCCTGAGTATATCTTGAAAATATGCTAGTCAGTCCAAGTATGGCGTACAGCTTACAAGGCTTCCATCACATGTCGACTCTTTGACACGATATGTGGCCGACACCGAATATGAGGTGTTGACAACATAAACATGTACAGAAATGTGTGCTTTCATACATGTAAATATCATGAAACTTTAGCCATTTTAAAGGACATTGCGATACCGGTGGGTGCAGATTTTATGGTGATTTTTAACTTGTATATTTAAGACAAAAACAGGTTAAGTGCCCCTCCAGTGAAGCATGTGAGAAACTATTCATTGTACCTGTGTTAAAATAAAAAATACTGACAATGATGTTTGGTACATAATGACGGCAGTGTAGTACCTGCTGTGGAACTAATTACCTCAGACATTTTTATACCAATTCTACCTTCCATATAGTGTGTGTGTGTGTGTGTCTTCTGACATTTTATTGAACAATTAAAATACTGCAAATGGCTAACTGTATAATTATAATCATTTGCAACTCTAATATAGTAATCCACACAATATACACTACCTAATGAACGTGATAATCCGTACATTAGACAAACAGTATATCATTGGCAACTCGTGAGTGCCCTAACTAACCTTTGCTGTAAATAAAAATAAAAATAAATGAATCATTAGTATCAAATTGTTACAATCCATCCCGTCCTCACATTAGGCTGTTTAAAACAGCAGCAGCAGTCTTCCCCCAGACGCACTCATTAATTTTATCATACTGTGTATTATAAATTGGTTTGTTTTCATATAAAAATTAATATTATTATACATTAAAATTCTATGTATAGTTAGGCATAGGTTAGGTTAGCTTGGGTGTTTAGGTACTGTTGGTCTTTATATGTATATGAAGTACGTGGGTGAAGCATGTATAACATTGTGGTTAGAGATGTCATCAGTTTGTTCCGGAAGTGTTCGGACGTCATCAGTTGCGAGGCTTGTGTAAACCGCTTATCATTCATTAACAGGGTGGTTTAGGAGTTGGGTTAACGAGCATTTGGCTTTGTTTATGAGGACTGGCTGCATATCGAACGTAACAGTTCGAACATTTAAATAAACAACACCAGATCTGAGTTCAAAAGGTAGTGGATCTCATCGATTCAAATAGTTTCCCATTGTTGTTATTGTCAGTAAACACGGAGTGAAAACTAAGTTGTGAATATGTTGAAGAATATTCTCAAGTTCCTGCCTAATGTAATAACTTATCGTACTTAAATATTGAAATTTTACATACTGTATGCCTTAAAGACATACAGTATGTAAAATTATGTCTTAAAGACATACAGTATGTAAAATTATGGACTGTAGCAACTGTGATAGTAGGTTTAAATTTGGTAGTTAAGAATCTCATCACAATTCCATAAAATATCTTGTTAGGAAACGCATTTGAAAGAAAAAAAATCACGCAAAAACTGAACTTAAATTTCAATTACTTTGTAATCCGAACAAAGATTGAAAGCCCTATTTATTAAAGTTTTAATTGTATAGTTTTGGACAAAACTAAGATAATGTAAAACCAATCCTGTGAATGTGGCTTAAGGTCAACTGACGTAACAAATTGATCTCCGATATTAGTAACTAATATATAAAGGAAAGAAATTTTAATACTGGATAGCTGGGTCTAACCAGTCAATCTTTCTAATCTTAACGCCATTAACGTGATGTGCAAAATTCCCCCGAGCCTAACCCAGAACCCACCAATAGAAAATGGGACATCACGTCAATTTTGACGTGATGTACAGATTTTTAGTACATCAGTTGTTGATCTTTGGGGGATTTTACATCAAAATGCGATGTGCTATTCGGGAGTTCATAACAGCCTGTTATCATACGATAACATATATATAGTTGATATAACTCACATCCTCCTGTTTACATTGTACCTATTGTAACGATCGTCAGTAGTCACGAATTTGTAAATACTTAGTTTTTAGATAGTAGTATACTGACTTGTGAGGAATTCTTAAAAAAAGAAGCTTAAAAACAAACTTAAATATTTCTAGGCCTAGTATAGCACACATATGTACTATATTAGGCCTCAGATATCGTGTATTAGGCCTAGGAAGGGTAGGTTTGTGTTTGCAACACAAGTAATAAATAGTTTTCCGGTTTGTCCAACTCAATAGTGCCGATTTCTACTTTCTAATTTCGTTGTACGTCGGTATATATACCATGGTCCTCATCGTTACTATAAGTACTGCCACAGCAGGAGGATGGGCTGTTTGATACGTATTTAAGAGGTATTGTGTAGGTGAACCTAAACAAAACACGAACAAATCCACAAGGGCCGTGACGAGGATTCGAACCTGCGTCCGGGAGCATCCCAGATACTGCCTTAATCGACTGAGCTACGATCTCTGTGTGTGATGTGGTAAACAAAACTCCCTAACCAAGCACGCTAACCAAACATAACAAGCTAAATCCCCAAACCTGGACTAACCAAATCACCAGAGCGAGCCTAACCAAATCCTCTTACCTAGCATACCCGAATCCCTATGACATATCTAAGATGGTGCGCACATACTCTTGACCGTAGAGATGTGCACATACTCTTGTATTCACTGCGTCCCGTATCGGCTTAACACATATTCACATAAATAAACAGCTTTCAAATCTCCCCCCCAGCTTCTGAACGTCACAAAAGGTTGTTATTTTAGATTCAGTTACTCAAACCAAAAAGTTCCAAATAGCACGGGCTATGGTGAGCCCGTAACTCTAAGGTCACGGGGCTAAAGTCTGTGATTAAGTATAACTTTTATACTTCTTCCGTACATTGCGGCAGTATTCTCCGCCTCACCATTATCAAGAAATTTTGCATAAAGCTGTGCATTCGCTTCACCAGTGAGCTGGGTCTCGCTCCGTACCTCTCTCTCTCTCTCCCCTTCACTTCTTTAATGGTCAATATTTCAATTAAATTGCTGCTATTATCCCGCGCCTATTTGACCCAAGTTACTCTATTTCCTGCTCCACTGCTCGATTTCCATAACATGTTATTCCGCAAGGCTGTTGACGCTCGTACTGTGATGCCCAGTCAACTATATTACAACTATATTATTCATATATATATATATAGGGAGTATAGGGGCGCTACTCCCTATATAGGGAGTAGCGCCTCTGGGTGGAAGAAGGGGGACCCATGGCCTCAGAGAAAAGCACACATAACGCATTAGAGGGGGATTTTTAGGTCCCCTCCAATGCAGTTTCCATGTTTCCAAATGTGACAAGTTGTACACTGGTTAATACAATGAGTGTTATACGTTCCAAGTGCTCTTGGAGCTCCTCTGCTTCCAGACAGGAACCGAGGACGCAGCAGGCGTTTCCTCTTTGGATCGCCACACTGAGGCGCTGAAACAACAAACTGGAGGCCCTTGGGTCTCTGATGATGTCAACGAGCCAGGAACCCAATTCTTTGAGAAACCCAATACACTCCTTCATCAGGGGCCGAGCGTCTCAGACGTTATAGGAACAAAGGTGTATTGATCTTCCAGTCGCCTGTACCTGACTGATTTTGCTGCTTCCTATAGTCGGCCGCCCCACCTGCTTGATCAGCATCGAAGTCTATATAGGTGTCAGTGAGGGGTGGATACACATGTGTAGTCCCACACCAGCCCCTCTTTGCCCCTCTTCCAGGTGTATATTGTGATGCCATCTGGTCGGATTTTTTGATTGTTGCCGCCGAAAGCGGCTAGTTTATTGTGCACCCCATACTCATCCTGTGAGCGGTAGCGCAAAAGCATTACAGAGGGCACAAAAGGTCTTTATCAGACCTCATCTTAGATTATTACATAAACAATTTCTTCTATCCTTCACACCTTATAGTTACAATGTCAGCTAGTTACAGAGGAAGTCGGAGTGTGGGATCATCCGGGGTTTGGGCTATCAGGATGTGTGGTTCTTTCTCTGCTGGGCACTGAGCTAAGGGAAGGCTCACTTTGATGATGTCATTAAGGTCTTTGATGATGTCATTAAGGTGAAGGTCTCACAGTGTAGCCCATGCAGTCCATATTGATCTGCTGTTGCAAATACACTTGTATTTAGCGTGAATTGGGGCACCAAGGTGGAGGACACTGCTATACAGAGGAATTTCGGACCTAAATGTGTGCCTGTTGCCGACATGAGCACTGCCAAAAGAAAGTCCCTTGCATGGGGGGTACGCACCACTCTGAGGACCTAGGATTTGTTATTTAGGCCTTGGATTGGCTAGAGTAGATTTACAGTTAATTTATTTCAGAATTATGCCCTTTAGAATTCCAGTATTACAAAACATGGACTATTTTAATGGTTACAACACCTATGTTTTGTACCGTTTATCCATAGTAGGGAGTCGAGCGGACAGCACGCTGGACTTGTGATCCTTTGGTCCCGGGTTCGGTCCCAGGCACCGGCGAGAAACAATGGGCAGAGTTTCTTTCACCCTATGCCCCTGTTACCTAGCAGTAAAATAGGTACCTGGGTGTTAGTCAGTTGTCACGGGCTGCTTCCTGGGGGTGGAGGCCTGGTCGAGGACTGGGCCGCGGGGACACTAAAAAGCCCCGAAATCATCTCAAGATAACGTTTCGGTCCGTCCTGGACCATTCTCAAGTCGATTTGTGTCACAAATCGACTTGAGAATGGTCCAGGACGGACGGAAACGTCGTCGTCCCTTCAACTTCTAGTGTGTGGTCTGGTCAACATACTTCAGCCACGTTATTGTGACTCATCGCCTGCATCTCAAGATAACCTCAAGATAGTAGGTATACGTGCTATCATTTCTGGAGGCTGGGTAGCAGTGACATCATGTCTTAATTCAGCCCGCTCTCCTAAGATTTCCCAACGTCTAGAAACTGTCGTACTAAAGTGTTCTTATCCTAACCTACCAGAGGACCCAAAACAGAAAACGGGACAATACCTCACTGTCGCGAGTCGCTTTCATTTTCTAGTACGAAAATTTTTGGCCTTAGGTAAAGTATACGTCCAAATGACCTGCTATTAGGAGGACGGGTTGGACAGATGACAGGTAATGCAGCCTTGTTCTCAGCACGCGCGCGCGCGCTCTTCACCGCCTGTATGTGTGTATAACAATGGAGACTTCAGAATTAAAATATTGTTTCTGTTTAATATTTTACAACAAGGTGTAATTCTCCCGAGCACCTTGCAGTGGGAAGTGACACATTAACCACCTGTGGCATATTTATATTTTCTTGGTTAGAGGAATTCGAGTCTGTCTCACTTCTTATATATCTTAGCAACGTTAACCTGAAGTTCTGAAATGTTGGGTTAAATGCTCTTTCGATTTTGCTTATTTGACATTTTTATTAAAATACGACGATATTAATTGCTCGTTTGTATATTTTGTTAGTTAATTGTTATGTCTGGAGGCCGTTAATTAATTCTTTTTGATATATTCTCTGCCTCCTCCCTGGAAACACAAACCGAAACTGTCTCTATTTTCTGCTTGTTACAACTTGTAATAAAGCTGTTAAATCTTGGCTTAACGTGTTTATGACGTATTAGAACGTTGTTACAACTTGCTATATTGGTTGTTATAACTGGTTAGGAGGTGTTAAAACTTGTTCGAACGTTGTACCAACGTCGTAGTTTCGGAGTGTGTTTGGCGGGCTCCCCAATCCATGTACTTGTGAAACAGTTATTGCTTAAGGATGAACTAACAACTAGCCTCTGATGGCATGGGATAACAATAACTAGCTTCAGATGGTCATGGTAAGGACATTAACGATAGATTGTCCAAGCAATTCTGGTCTCCACTCTGGGAGACAAGAGACGCTCTGTGTGCGTGTTTCCACAACTTCTTACTACATGTTCCAGAACGCAGTTAAGGAAGTAAGACTTCCTCAGTCTCCCACGTAGGCCCCAGCCAAGACACTCCTAATTTGATCGTCTTTCTCAATTTCAACAAGGACGGGGATGATGGAGGAACACAGGGAGCCAGACTGGATGTTTGCGCGCCGGAGTTGAGGCTGAAGGCGCCGCCGGGGACTAGACGGCTGAATAAAACACTCTTCAACTGTCAATTCAGACACTCTGCTCTGAAATATTCCCAGCGGTGAGCGAGGCTTCTGTCTCCTGCCGCTGACGGAACTGCAGGAGTCGATTTTTTTCGGGCACCGTTTTTCTTCGCTTTAGTTTGTAATAAACACATGAATATGATATACGAGCATAATATAGAAAGTGAAAAAAAAGAGACAAAGATGTAGTCACATTTACCCTTCAATCAATGCATCACTGCACAATGTTTATATGATAAAGAATGTGCCGCTCCGACTGATTATTGAGAAGACAGAGCAACATTGCAGAATTGACGTTCCTAGATTGAATATTGCTCTATCTAAGCTATTTGTAAACGTATTGAACTCGTTACTTGTCAGTACTGTATTTCTCATGAAGCACAAAGCAATAAGACAACACCTGAGTCCAGAAATGACTACCTGTCTTAGTAGGTAACTTCCTGAATCACGCCCCCTCCCCCCCCACCTATGTTAGAAGTTCCTACCTGTCTTAGTAGGTAACTTCCTGAATCACGCCCCCTCCCCCCCACCTATGTTAGAAGTTCCTACCTGTCTTAGCAGGTAACTTACTGAATCACGCCCCCTCCCCCCCACCTATGTTAGAAGTTCCTTATATGTCTGTGTCAGAAGGTCCTTATCTGTGTCTTAAGTCTTTACCTGTGTCTAAAGGTCTCTACCTGTGTCTTGAAGTCTCTACCTGCGTTTTTATTTCTCTACCTGTGTCTACAGATCCCTACCTGTGGCAGTAGGCCCCTATTTTTATCAGGAGCTTCATATTGTAGATAGAGAGAAGTTTATGGAGATAAAAGTTAATCGAGAGAACAGTTAACGAAGAGGACAGGTAATAGAGTTAAGGCAGGAAACAGTTAATGAATAAAACAGTTAATAGAGGGGAGGGTCCCCCTCCCCTCTATTAACTGATATTAAGTATTTAGTATTAATTTATTAAGTATTCCCCCTCCCCTCTATTAAGCTTAGATAGAGCAATATTCAATCTAGGAACGTCAATTCTGCAATGTTGCTCTGTCTTCTCAATAAGCAGTCGGAGCGGCACATTCTTTATCATATAAACATTGTGCAGTGATGCATTGATTGAAGGGTAAATGTGACTACATCTTTGTCTCTTTTTTTCACCTTCTATATTATGCTCGTATATCATATTCATGTGTTTATTACAAACTAAAGCGGAGAAAAACGGTGCCCCCAAAAAATCGACTCCTGTATTTCCGTCAGCGGCCGGAGACAGAAGCCTCGCTCACCGCTGGGAATATTTCAGACACACAGTCTACGGAGAGAGTAGTTAATGGACAGAACAGTTAATGTAGAGGAAGAGTTAATGAAGAGTACATTTAATGGATAGGACAGTTAACAGAGAGGAAAGTAAATTGACAGAACACTTAAGAGAGGTGACTGGAGTTAAATACCTTGCTGATGAGATGCACAACAGCACAGATATGTTAATATTTTGCAACCTCGGTACCCCAGATCATCAAGGACCTACGAAGATGGGCATTAAAATTAAATTGAATTTATAAATACGTTTATTGAGATATAAACACACACACACACAAAGAGATGAGATAACTCAAGCTATTCTCACCCCGTTCAGTACAACGTGTTCATATATATATGTATAGCCACAGTGATAAACATGAAACATGCACATTTCTTCCTTACCCATACAGGGTGAAGTGGTCGGAACTCCTGAGCCTTAGAGGGAGGAGACTCGCTCATTGAAAGGGGCCGGACACAGGCAGCAGCTGGGCTGAGATTAATGCGCCATACCTCTAGCATGGCCGCCATGTGTTGCCATGACAACCAGTCTTCGCGTAGTGACAGGTGATCCAAGTCTTAATGAGACGCATGCCTCAGGTGACAGGCACTGGCACCTGAGATCAAGAGCTGAACGAAAGTGTCCGTACGTTGCTGTCTGGTTTGGGGGGGAAGAGAGAGAGAGAGAGAGAGAGAGAGAGAGAGAGAGAGAGAGAGAGAGAGAGAGAGAGAGAGAGAGAGAGAGAGAGAGAGAGAGAGAGAGAGAGAGAGAGAGAGAGAGAGAGAGAGAGAGACAGACAGAGAGGCTGAGGTCTAGGAGAGTCGGCTGTGGGATCCATACGAGCCGGCTGTGGACTCCGTAGCACTGACTGGGGATCCATGAGAGCCGACTGGGAGTTCAGTATAACCGGCTTGTGATCCAGGAGAGTAGGCTGGGGGTCCTAGTTGAGCCAGCTGGGAGTCCAGGAGTGTTGGCTTGTTTTCCAGAGCAGCTGGTTGGAGGGGGGGGGGATGAGAGCCGGCTGGATGTTCACGAAAGCCGGCTATGGGTCCAAGGAGAGTCGGCTGATGTTCCATAAGTGCCGGCCGGTTTTCAGAAGAGCTGGCTGGAGGTCCAGAAGGCCCGGCTGGAGGAATAAGATACCGTTCCTAATTTTCCCGACAGTTAAGTTTTGTCAGCGAAAAATCACGCTTTCCAGCAGCGCATAAACGCCTTTACTTAGAATAAAATGATCCGAGCGGCGCGCGTTACTGGCTGGGTGCCTGCTGGAGCCAGCCATCGCCCGTGTGAACCACCAGTAATATATTTAAGTGCAGTAATGAGGGCACACCAGCGCCATCGGCCTCCAGCGACGCGGCATTAAGGCATGAGAAAATGTGCACAATTGGCATTTGCATAATTTGAAGACGTCCCGGGCTCGCCCTCCTGCGGGAATAGTTAGTTGTGTGCCTCCAGGGAAAGGTCGTGAAAAGGTCCGCACTGGCAGGCACTGTGACTTGGGATAGGTCGTGAAGCCCAGCACTGGCAGGCACTGTGACTTGGGATAGGTCGTGAAGCCCAGCACTAGCAGGCACTGTGACTTGGGATAGGTCGTGAAGCCCAGCACTGGCAGGCACTGTGACTTGGGATAGGTCGTGAAGCCCAGCACTGGCAGGCACTGTGACTTGGGATAGGTCGTGAAGCCCAGCACTGGCAGGCACTGTGACTTGGGATAGGTCGTGAAGCCCAGCACTGGCAGGCACTGTGACTTGGGATAGGTCGTGAAGCCCAGCACTGGCAGGCACTGTGACTTGGGATAGGTCGTGAAGCCCAGCACTGGCAGGCACTGTGACTTGGGATAGGTCGTGAAGCCCAGCACTGGTAAGCACTGTGACTTGGGATAGGTCGTGAAGCCCAGCACTGGCAGGCACTGTGACTTGGGATAGGTCGTGAAGCCCAGCACTGGTAAGCACTGTGACTTGACCTTTAGATACCTGGTTGACTACCAGAGACCATATAGGTAGGTCTCTGGGCACGAGTGTGTTCGAAGAGTTTTGTTGTTCTGTAATCGAATTTAGGGACGTTTTCCGGCGAGAATTGCGGAAATCAGGCGCTGGTGAGTGGAGGTGTTGGTATGCTAATCCCATCATTCTTCTGTTATAAAAATGAAAGCAGGATGAGAGGAGCGGTGGAGCATCAGAGATTGAGGTTAAGAAGACGACGAAAGGAAAGGGAATTTAGGAGTAGCAAGAATAGAGAGTGGGAAGGAGAGGAGGGAGAAGAATGAAGATGAGGAGGGAGGAGGAGGAGGTAGGAAGGAGAAGAGAGCTAGCAACATGGAGTTGGTTGCAGATGCTGATGATCATGCACATGTATGAATGTGCATACGTGTGAATGCGCTCATGTACGTCTTTATGAGTAGAGGTGCATGTACACGTACGTGTGTGTTTACTATTTGTGTCTGCAGAATAGAGCTGTTAGCTCTTCTTCCCCGCCTTTCTAACCAATCTATTTTTCCTCTATTATGTCTACAACATATTGTCACGGTAAAATTTAAAGGAAGAGATTCGGCTTGCTCCATCATCACCATATTCTATCATATCACGTCTATCTAATCAAGAACTCCAGCCACAACAACAACAACTACTTTCCAGGGGCCAGATTCACGAAAGCACTTACGCAAACACTTACGAACCTGTACATCTTTTCTCAATCTTTCGCGGCTTTGTTTCCAATTATTAAACAGTTAATGAGCTCCGAAGCACCAGGAGGCTGTTTATAACAATAACAACAGTTGAATGGGAAGTTTTCATGCTTGTAAACTGTTTAATAAATGTAACCAAAGCCTTCAAAGATTGAGGAAAGATGTACACGTTCTTAAGTGCTTGCGTAAGTGCTTTCGTGAATCTGGCCCCAGACGTCTAGACAATACCACCAGTCTACCTACCCTACTGCCCGTCACCCCACCTCGCACCTGGGTCGCTGGGAACTCACGCCATCCGAAACAAGCAGTTTAAGAGAGCCGGTTAATAGTTAAAGAAGAAACCAGCGTTATTTGGACGGCCGTCGCCGTGTATAAATAGGGCTACCTAGCCCACCAAGATCACGGGAGACATCTCCCGTCATGCAGGGTTCAGTCCCACCTCCACAGATCTCCAGTATCATCTATTGATACTGGTAATGGCTGAAAAGGGCCACCACTTACGGGCTATTCATGCCCGTGCCACCTTTTGGGTGGCTTAATCTTCATCTATCATTCAATCCACTAAGATTCAGGCTGTTCTTGAGTGCTCTGCTGAGTAGATGTGTTGACATACCCCGGTGTGGTAACATACCCCGGTGTGGTAACAGAGCTATTCAGTTTGTCTCGCAGTATTCCCGCGCCATATTTTATTTGCACATTAACGTAACGTAAATTTGATCATCTTGTTTGTTTTACACACTTTGTATTAGAGCCAAGCCGGAATATTTTGTTTTGTAATTTGTTTAGTTTCATTTTTCTATCAAAGTAAAGTATTTTTAAATGTTTTTTCCCCTGCTTTATCCTACAGTTTACCTCACTGTTGGGGAAGGAAAACCCTGATTGTAAACCTCCGCTGCCTTGCGGCCATACCCCTTTTTTGGGAAAGGCTTCAGGAGTCAACCTCGAGGAAAAATCTGGAGTTGGAGCCCCTAAGGCAGTTCGTTGTTGACGTCGACCTCGTTCTGGCAGCTCCTGCGACGTTGCTGGAACCATGTGTATTGGCATTTGTCTTTCTATTGGATAATTTCAGCAACGTGGAGAGGGGGGACCTGCTGCATGGGTTACAGCTTCTCTTCCATATCTATCTACCCAGGCTTTGCGCCCTGTCAGGGCGCAACTCCATAGTGTTCCGAGACTGATGGATGCCTACCACCTCACTGTGAAGACAACTTGCATTTTAACTTTTTTTTTTTTTATTACTTTTTTTTGCTTTTGTGTGACTGGCATTCCATCTGCCTAGAGAAGCTGCAATACCATCTATTTTTCTCGTCACAATATATTTCTCTTTAACATACACATCCGAAGGAAGCAGCCCGTAGCAGTTGTCTAACTCCCAGGTACCTATTTACTGATAGGTGAATAGTGGCACCTGGGTGAAAGAAACTCTGCCCATTTGTTTCTGCCTCGTCCGGGAATCGAATTCGGTCCCTTAGGACTACGACCCCGGAGCACTGTCCACTCAGCCGGAAGGTTCCCCTAACACGGATTCACCTAGTTGTGCTTGTGGGGGTTTAGCTCTGCCCTTTCGACCCGCCATTCAACTGTCAATCAATCAACTGTTACTAACTACTACTAACTAATTACTATTCCCCCCCCCCAGGAAGCAGCCCGTAACAGCTGTCTAACTCCCAGGTACATATTTACTGATAGGTGAATAGTGGGATCAGGGTGAATGAAACTACCCATTTTGTTTCTTGCCGGCGCCGGGAATCGAACCACGGTCCACAGAATTACGAGTCCCGCGCACTGTCCACTCAGCTACCAGACCCCTGCCCGTGGGTGTATTCACCTAGTTGTGTCTGCAGGATCGAGCATTGACTCTTGGATCCCGCCTAAACTGTGTACTCACCTAGTTGTACTCACCTAGTTGTGTTTGCGGGGGTTGAGCTCTGGCTCTTTGGTCCCGCCTCTCAACCGTCAATCAACAGGTGTACAGATTCCTGAGCCTATTGGGCTCTATCATATCTACACTTGAAACTGTGTATGGAGTCAGCTTCCACCACATCACTGCCTAATGCATTCCATTTGTCAACCACTCTGACACTAAAAAAGTTCTTTCTAATATCTCTGTGGCTCATTTGGGCACTCAGTTTCCACCTGTGTCCCCTTGTGCGTGTGCCCCTTGTGTTAAATAGACTGTCTTTATCTACCCTATCAATTCCCTTCAGAATCTTGAATTCTTGAATCTTGTGTGTGTGTGTGTGTGTGTGTGTGTGTGTGTGTGTGTGTGTGTGTGTGTGTGTGTGTGTGTGTGTGTGTGTGTGTGTGTGTGTGTGTGTGTGTGTGTTTGTGTGTGTGCCAGCAGCCGAACACAGGGCTCCCTGGTGTCGACAGAGCCTCCGGACAAGTGGTCCAGGGAGTTGTAAACATTACAACTGGCAACGTCTCATTTGCATCTCCCTCCTCCACACAATCCTCCCTTGCAGTCTTCACTCTCCTCATTCACAATCACTCACATTGTTGTCCCTCACGCTCGCCTTCCTCACAATCCTTAAAAAATGAAATCCTCATTGCCCTTCCGCTCTTGATAGTGATCTACACCGCTCTGGACCCGCACTGTGCGGGTCTGGGTTCCAGGTGACTCTTCAATAATAACATTACAGGGTTATTATTGCTCTGAAAGTTCTCTGAATCCTTAATAACGTATCTATAGATGCATCTGCTTCCTGCTATATAATATATATAGCATATAGCAGCCAGATAACCCTGTTATATAATATATAGCAGGGTAGAACGCGAGAAAAAAGAAAATGTGAAATAAAAAAGGGCACTGGATAAAGAAAACGAGGATTAATCGGGGGTAGGAAAAGCAAAGAAAGTGAAAGAATTGAAGGAAGTTAAGGAAGCAGCAGAAGGTAGATGAGAAGAAATTGAGAGGAGAGAAAATGTAAAGGAGAGGAATGGAAGAGAATGGGAAGGACGCGAATGGAGAGGAAATACAGATGGGAGAGGCTGTGAATGTGGGAGAGGATCGCCCCTCCTGCTGGTGAACTGTATGAAGGGAAGCGTTATGCTACAGAGGTACGTGTTGTACAGAGGTACAGAGGTACAGAGGTACAGAGGTACGTGTTGTACAGAGGTACGTGATGTACAGAGGTACGTGTTGTGGTACAGAGATACGTGTTGTGGTACAAAGGTACGTTTTGTGATCTTGCTAGAGGCAGATGTGAGGTTTAATCTGGATCCCAACATTCGATCCCAACACATATGGCAACCACCATGGCTCTCGTAGTGGTTATCACGTCTGCTTGACACGCAGAAGGTCCCAGGTTCGGGCCCTGGCGAAAACAGCAAGTGTTACGATATATAGTATCGTGTTATTCTTTACTACTTCTTTCTTTACTAGCTTCTTTCTTTACTTTAATACCATATGTGTTGGGATCGAACTGTTGACAACCCAACACATTTAATTTAGGTTTATTCTGAATGATTATCCTAATGCTTCGTTGTACTACAACGGGGTACATGAATCTGAACAGGTGTCAGCCTCAGCCGGACCTGTTGTCAGGTGCGACACACCTCGTGCTGAGATCTGACAAAGGACAAGAAAATAAGATGGTATAAAACTTCATCATGGATATATTGTGATATATCTCTAATCACCTTATATACAATATTTTACATGTATAATTATAGGTGTGCATTGTACACAAGTACAGTTAAATATATATATATATAGAGAGAGAGATACTACGACCATGCTACGGACGTCTCTTCTCCGATTGATCTTCCCACTTATAAATCGTCTACTTTCCTGCAATTTGTACCGCTATCAGGAAAATCAGCGCGTTACCTCCACGCCGACCTCTAAATCTCAAAGCTGTTATCTTCCATAACTTTCAAGAACGTCGACCATGCCTCGAAGTCCTCTTCCTTCGTGAGGGTGGAGCACACTAACAGTTGGGTCCGTTGGTCACACATCCAAACGCGACGACAGCCTGTTGACTTAATGGAGGGGAGTAGATGTCTGTTTCACAAAAAAAACTTTCTTTCTTTACTACTTACTTTACTACTTATTCTTTACTGGCGGATTACTACTGGTAATACCACAACTGCTGGTAGTGTTACTCCTGGTAATACCACAACTGCTGGTAGTGTTACTCCTGGTAATACCACAACTGCTGGTAGTGTTACTCCTGGTAATACCACAACTGCTGGTAGTGTTACTCCTGGTAATACCACAACTGCTGGTAGTGTTACTCCTGGTAATACCACAACTGCTGGCAGTGTTACCCTGGTAATACCACAACTGCTGGCAGTGTTACCCTGGTAATACCACAACTGCTGGCAGTGTTACCCTGGTAATACCACAACTGCTGGTAGTGTTACCCTGGTAATACCACAACTGCTGGTAGTGTTACTCCTGGTAATACCACAACTGCTGGCAGTGTTACCCTGGTAATACCACAACTGCTGGCAGTGTTACCCTGGTAATACCACAACTGCTGGCAGTGTTACCCTGGTAATACCACAACTGCTGGCAGTGTTACTCCTGGTAATACCACAACTGCTGGCAGTGTTACTCCTGGTAATACCACAACTGCTGGTAGTGTTAATCCTGGTAATACCACAACTGCTGGCAGTGTTAATCCTGGTAATACCACAACTGCTGGCAGTGTTACCCTGGTAATACCACAACTGCTGGTAGTGTTACTCCTGGTAATACCACAACTGCTGGTAGTGTTACCCTGGTAATACCACAACTGCTGGTAGTGTTACTCCTGGTAATACCACAACTGCTGGTAGTGTTACTCCTGGTAATACCACAACTGCTGGCAGTGTTACTACTGGTAATACCACAACTGCTGGTAGTGTTACTCCAGGTAATACCACAACTGCTGGTAGTGTTACCCTGGTAATACCACAACTGCTGGCAGTGTTACCCTGGTAATACCACAACTGCTGGCAGTGTTACCCTGGTAATACCACAACAGCTGGCAGTGTTACCCTGGTAATACCACAACTGCTGGTAGTGTTACTCCTGGTAATACCACAACTGCTGGCAGTGTTACCCTGGTAATACCACAACTGCTGGCAGTGTTACCCTGGTAATACCACAACTGCTGGCAGTGTTACCCTGGTAATACCACAACTGCTGGTAGTGTTACTCTGGTAATACCACAACTGCTGGTAGTGTTACTCTGGTAATACCACAACTGCTGGTAGTGTTACTCTGGTAATACCACAACTGCTGGTAGTGTTACTCCTGGTAATACCACAACTGCTGGTAGTGTTACTCTGGTAATACCACAACTGCTGGTAGTGTTACTCTGGTAATACCACAACTGCTGGTAGTGTTACCCTGGAAATACCACAACTGCTGGTAGTGTTACCCTGGTAATACCACAACTCCTGGTAGTGTTACTCTGGTAATACCACAACTGCTGGCAGTGTTACCCTGGTAATACCACAACTGCTGGTAGTGTTACTCCTGGTAATACCACAACTGCTGGTAGTGTTACTCCTGGTAATACCACAACTGCTGGTAGTGTTACTCCTGGTAATACCACAACTGTTGGTAGTGTTACTCCTGGTAATACCACAACTGCTGGTAGTGTTACTCCTGGTAATACCACAACTGCTGGTAGTGTTACTCCTAGTAATACCACAACTGCTGGTAGTGTTACTCTGGTAATACCACAACTGCTGGTGTTAATATTACACTAACAACATAGATGGTATTTTTCTTAAGCAAAACAACCAGAGCAACACAAAGATAACACAACCACACGCTTCGTCAGATGCAAAAGAGAAAAGTTTTAATATGTTAACGAGAGCGAAGCAGCGGCGGTCATTTCATAAACAAAGTTTGGAACTTGGCAACAAGTTGCCTCAACTTAGGAGCCTAAACTTATATTAAGGTGGAGCCTTGATCCATTCCTTGATATAACACAACTTGTTTCACTGAAGAATTCACGTTGAACTTGGGGTTGGTTGTTGTATGGTTTGGTGAGTGTTGGTGTTGTGGTTGTTTTGTGGTGTTGTAGATGCTGGTTATGTGGTTAGTTGCTGATAGGTATGAGGTTAATTGTCATGTTGATAATGCTAATTTATGTTGTCGAGGACAGGGAGCCTGTATATATATTTATATGTTATGGTTAATGTTTGTCCCTTAACTTCCCTAGCCACTTAGGGGGGGTATAGGGTTTATATGTAGCTTCAGGGCACCAATCCCCCAGCCACAGGGCATGGCGAGAAGGCACCCCTAAGCATACCTAATTCCCTATCAAACACAAACTAAAATATCTAAAAAATGGTCAATGGTCATATCAAAATATCTAAAAAATGGTAGATGGTCATATCAACCCACAAGAGTTAAGATGATAATAATAACATGTAAAAATGAAAAATTCTTTTTTATTTCGTTTTTCTTATATGGGACACAGCACACACAGGGAGAGGTGCACAGTATATCATTAAAAAAAGAACTAATGCTGAAGGCAAAACAACAAGCAGCATACATGGAAAACTTGACTTGACAGCAGCATACATGGAAAACTTGATTTGACAGCAGCATACATGGAAAACTTGATTTGACAGCAGCATACATGGAAAACAATTCAAAGCATTTGCTCCTAGCAAGGCCCCGTAGCGAGAGGGTAGTCATGTATGCGCATGGGCGGTCCCTCTGGTCACCTTACCCACTCGTGGGCTCCGGCCAGGTCATCCACCCTCTTGTGAGAAACCATTCGGAGAAGTGGTACTCCAGATGACGACTCTGCTTAGATAGTTGGCTGCCAGCTATCCTGACTGCGGTTCATCTTAACAAGATTATATTGACCCTTATGCACCCAGTGCACGGTGATCCTGGGACTAAGGTGGTCTGCCCCTAGATGTGGTCTTGGACCATATTCTGTAGATGGAATATGTCCAGGTCAGGGCCTTTACAGAGCAAATCTTAAGGTCGCTCTTGGTGAGTCCCATATCCTGTAGACCACGCACACTCTCCTTGCACCATCCACCTCTCCAATTAAGGATTATAGAAGAGGCGGATGCTGTGTGCTTCCCGGATTGATCCTTCAATCCGGGAATATATCGGATTGAAGGATCAATATTGAAGGATCTCTAGGGTGCCGTACTTGTCGCACTTGCTCTGATGTGGACGGGAGAGTGGGAAGTTATGAGCAGAGACCTGGGTGTCTAATATGAAGGCCTCGTCACGTTTGCTAGCTATGATGTCAGACTTGCAGAAGGTCCCTCCATCCGGTATACGAACGTTCCACCTCGAAACCTCTTTGCCGCCGGTGGCCGGCTACGAACCGGGTGACATCGTCATGACGTTTCACCCGAGCCTCGTGTGTCTTGTGGCATGCTTGGGATATGTGGCCCAGGGTCCCTGGTTTCTGGCAAGCATCGCAGAAACCAGAAGCCTCGGATCTACCCCTAGCTGCTCTAGACGGAGTGGCTACAGCGTTTGCCCTACTCTAGATGGCATGAGCAAAATCTCCTCCGCTTAGCAGACGGGTACCGGATGAGGCCCTCCGGCAAGGTCGAGCTACGACTTTTATTCGAACCACAACGCTGTAAATGCTTCACCCACGTACTACAAATACAAATAATCATCAACAGAACCTAAACACCTAACCTAACCAGTGCCTAAATATGCACAATATGCTAATATATATTTATATTTGGGAAAATTCCTGTTTAATGTTTATCAATAAAGGCATTTGGCCTGTGTTGATAAGGTTGAGTTGCAGATGTGTGTAAGTTTGCGTTGATTTATTAAGTATTTACAATTCAGACTTAAAATGAAGTCCGTATATCTAGAGCAATATCTTCCAACACGGTCAAGTGGACTTTAATTAAATAGTGACATATTTTAATGTCAGCTTTTGACTTACATATTATAAATCAGGCAACCCCTTTATTTTGATGACGCGCTGGTCAAGAAACAGCCAATTGCTTCTCAGCCAACGAGTAATTTGCCTCGAAGTTCGGCTGTGTTCCGAATGAAACTGAAGCAGATACGGACAGTCAGTTGCTCACAAGCACTTGTGAGAGTAACATCGAGAGTAACTCTGTTTACGCTTGTGAGCGTCGGTACGTGTGAGTGATATCTATACCGGTAAAATAGGAAATAGTGAACTTATTTACGAAGTGCGTTTACACACGGGTAATTTTTCTTTGCTGGATATAACTGCATCACCAAGGTACTTAGCGTGGCCAGCAGCAGACAGAGGTAAGATAATCGAAATTTTAAATAGGTTTGCCGTTGAAAATTTTAAATAGGTTTGCTGTTTAAAATTTTAAATAGGTTTGCTGTTGAAAATTTTAATTAAGCTCATAATAGTTGCAGAATTGTTTTTTTTTTAGTTTATTTAGACATGAAGGTTCTTGACTCTTTCGTGACCTTTAGTTTCCAATATCGAGGTGTGCAGTATTCTAAATGGCATTGATATTGCAAATAAATTAAACAATGTTGCATAAGTGACATGTGGTGGTTGACATCGACGTACAAGTTGACATCCTGGGACAAAAATCGTTCATCTCGATCTTTCGTTTTGTAAAGGTTTAATTTTAATTCTTCACAGGTTCATAGATATATGAACCTGTGCTTGCCCATACCACTGGCACTTGCCCCACCGACACTTGCCCCACCGACACTTGCCCACTGGCACTTGCCCATCGACAATTGCCCACCGGCACTTGCCCGTCGACAATTGCCCACCGGCACTTGCCCGTCGACAATTGCCCACCGACACTTGCCCCACCGACACTTGCCCACTGGCACTTGCCCCACCGACACTTGCCCACTGGCACTTGCCCATCGACAATTGCCCACTGGCACTTGCCCATCGACAATTGCCCATCGACAATTGCCCACCGGCACTTGCCCGTCGACAATTGCCCACTGGCACTTGCCCGTCGACAATTGCCCACTGGCACTTGCCCATCGACAATTGCCCACTGGCACTTGCCCATCGACAATTGCCCACTGGCACTTGCCCATCGACAATTGCCCACTGGCACTTGCCCATCGACAATTGCCCACCGGCACTTGCCCATCGACAATTGCCCACTGGCACTTGCCCGTCGACACTTGCCCACCGGCACTGGCCCACCGACACTTGCCCACTGGCACTTGCCCACCGACACTTGCCCACTGGCACTTGCCCACCGGCGACACTTGCCCACCGAAAACACTTGCCCACGGATTCCAGTGGGCAAGCTAAAGTAACTATACACATTTTGGCAGTTATGTTTCCGTTTTTTCTCGAAATTCTAGCGAGTGATGCGACGACCCCCGAAAATTAATCGCCGTGCGACGACCCCCCAAAAGTAATCGCCGCGCCACCTGGATGCACGTTCATAGACCACACTCCTGGCCCGGTTCGTATCCCTTCTCCTCCGTCACCCTCTTCGTGAGAGGAATATTTACTGGCATTTCTTCCGCCACTCTGCACCTGACATAGTTCGCTCGGAGCTGTTACTTCTTGCACGTCGTAGGATACGTCGACCAGCCCCTCTCTCTCTCTCTCTCTCTTTCTCTCTCTCTCTTTCTCTCTCTCTCTCTCTCTCTTTCTCTCTCTCTCTCTCTCTCTCTCTCTCTCTCTCTCTCTCTCTCTCTCTCTCTCTCTCTCTCTCTCCATTTAACAATCGCGTGTGAGCTTCTATGACCCAAGAGCTTGTTTGGGAGGCAGGGCGACTCGTAAACGTTTGTGTTGTGCGATCTGTAAATCTTTTTACCGCAAACCGTAATTAGACGTAGTCTTTAAATCTATTTACTCCAAACCGTAGTTAGTCTAAATCTTTTTACCGCAAACCGTAATTAGATGCAGTCTGTAAATCTTTTTACCGCAGTCCGTAATTAGATGGTCTGTAAATCTATTTACCGCAATCCGTAATTAGATGCATATTAAGTTGTATAACATTCATCTGCTTTATTGGTTTTATTATACCATGATGAGTTGACCGGCTGGAATATTGGATAAAGAAGCCTTAAGTGTATCGAGTATTTATATATTAGCTTCATGGATCATTTTTAATTCGACGTAAATATGTGTAACTTGGCATGTCTTATTGAAAACGTATGACTCTTGCAGGGGGTGGGTCTTGGAGGGGGTGGATCTTGCAGGGGGTGGGTCTTGGAGGGGGTGGGTCTTGCAGGGGGTGGGTCTTGGAGGGGGTGGATCTTGCAGGGGGTGGGTCTTGGAGGGGGTGGGTCTTGCAGGGGTTGGCTCCTGAGGCATGAAACTGTTGATTGCTGAACGCCATGTATTGTGGTTCCCAACTTTTGGGGATCCACGATATTAGGCAATAAGAAAACCCCTTTATAAAGGGCCTTAAACACACAGTAATGCCAATTGAGCTCAAATGGGTCAAAACTAGAAACGATTGAGTCTTCTCTGTTCTCTACCTTATCCAGAAACTGGATAAACAGTGGTAGTGTGGGGAGTAATTATGTAGGGAAGCTCTGCATACTTCAGGTGGAAGCAAATTTTTACTTCGTTTAAGGTTTCATATCCACTGCTGTCGAGAAGGAATGATAGTTGCCTTGCTTGGTTAATCATGTGGCTATTTGTTTACTTTAAGGACTCGAACTTCATCTCCATGATGACAACTTCATCACTGAACACTTACCGTGTTGTCACATCTATATGCTAGTCCCCGTTGCAATATTATGCCGTCTAATTATCATTACCACCACCACGTTTTCTTCAGCCGTGTATATCTGCTGTTGCTTACCCAACGAGCCGGTCGGCCGAGCGGACAGCACGCTGGACTTGTGATTCTGTGGTCCTGGGTTCGATCCCAGGCGCCGGCGAGAAACAATGGGCAGAGTTTCTTTCACCCTATGCCCCTGTTACCTAGCAGTAAAATAGGTACCTGGGTGTTAGTCAGCTGTCACGGGCTGCTTCCTGGGGGTGGAGGCCTGGTCGAGGACCGGGCCGCGGGGACACTAAAGCCCCGAAATCATCTCAAGATAACCTCAAGATAACCTACCCAGGGGTAGATATTTGCTGCAACATGTCATTATTGGCTCTTAACCATTGTCATTTGTTTCTTCACGAAAAGGTTGCAGTAGAGTCATGAGCATTAGGTATGAGCTTGAGGAATGTAGTGTAGTAGAGTTGATCAGAGTGCCTGGATCAACAATACAGTAGAGTCATGAGCGTAAGGTATGAGCTTGAGGAATGTAGTGTAGTAGAGTTGATCAGAGTGCCTGGATCAACAATATAGGGCCAAGTACATTGCCCTGAGGTACGCTGGCACCAATTGAGTGACTTTAGATTCTGTTACATTGAGTGACCACCTACCCGTAGAGGTCTTGAAAGATTTTTTCTTTTTCACTTGGACTGGACGGTAGAGTGACGGTTTCGCTTCTTCCAGGTCGGCGTTCAATCCCTGACCGTCCAAGTGGTTGGGCACCATTCCTTCCCCCCCGTCCCATCCCGAATCCTTATCCTGACCCCTTCCCAGTGCTATATAGTCGTAATGGCTTGGCGCTTTCCCCTGATAATACCCTTTTTCACCGTCTCTCAGGAACATGTATATTATGAATATTAATATTTTGAAGAACTAATTTGGCTGTTGTATACATCAACATGTATCACTCAATTGGAACACATCAGACATGATCGTATTAAAGTATCCATCATCACATTTCTTTCTTAGTCATGATCACTTCCTGATAACTCCCGTAGCTTCGTTACTCATGTGTAAAACTAATTATTTTCCTTGGCCCCCCAGGAAATGTGTACAATATACGACAGCATAAGTTTGAAGTCCTCTGCATTAGAGTAGGACCATGTAAATGTAAGGTCTTTTAAAACATTACAAAAGTATTTTTCGGAGGATAACTGGATATTTACAAAAGCCGCATGTCACCTTCATTTTCAAATTACGTCCAAATTCGGCCATACGGGCAAACGGCCAAAAGCGACGTTCTTTTTAAGAGGACACGTTGCGTCACCACGCACTGTGGTGTACAGAATGGTGTTTAAAACCAGCAATATCCCCTGAACTATTGCACCGGCACACTGGACAGGGTTTCATAAATTAGATTATGCATAATGAGTTGGGATTATTTGCGCCAAACGCGCTCAGGTCAATTTACGACGGCAGTAAAAATTTCACACATCTCTGTGGCCGGCCCGATAAACTCTCGGGGTATTAATGGGCAAAACTTCATTTTTCTTACATTCCACCAATCTGTTATTAGTGTCGGGGTAATTTAGTTTTTCCCCGCTAGAATGTTAATTTTCTTCTTTTTCATTGGAATTTTCCTTGTCACTGATAATGCGATACTTTCAAAACTCGATTCTTTTTCTTTCCGTTAAAATTTGTGATTAATTACAGCTGGTATTGACCGGCTTCGAGTGCGGTTACCATATAAAAGTTGTTGTCCCCACAATTGGTCTATATAATCTCTGTTGCGGTTTGTTCTCATTTGCATTCCTATATAATCAGATAGTTCTTATTCCCAATTTGTCTCATTCATTAAAGTTACTTATGGAGTTTTATTATATTCTCGTCATAGTCACGTCAACACATTTGATCTCCTTCAGATAGTTATTGCTAAGAAGCAATACAAATTGGGTCTCTTTTACTGTGTTCGTTGCGGGTAATATTTAGGTTTGATATTCAGATCACAGTGAGTGTGTAAGTCACGGGGGCTCCCGGGAACTGGCGGCTGCCTCCGCGTTATTACCTCTGGAAAGAATTGCAATGAAAGAACCTTGTGCTAGATTATTAGTGTGTGTGTGTCTGTCTCTCTCTCTCTCTCTCTCTCTCTCTCTCTCTCTCTCTCTCTCTCTCTCTCTCTCTCTCTCTCTCTCTCTCTCTCTCTCTCTCTCTCTCTCTCTCTCTCTCTCTCTCTCTCTCTCTCTCTCTCTCTCTCTCTCTCTCTCTCTCTCTCTCTCTCTCTCTCTCTCTCTCTCTCTCTCTCTCTCTCTCTCTCTCTCTCTCTCTCTCTCTCTCTCTCTCTCTCTCTCTCTCTCTCTCTCTCTCTCTCTCTCTCTCTCTCTCTCTCTCTCTCTCTCTCTCTCTCTCTCTCTCTCTCTCTCTCTCTCTCTCTCTCTCTCTCTCTCTCTCTCTCTCTCTCTCTCTCTCTCTCTCTCTCTCTCTCTCTCTCTCTCTCTCTCTCTCTCTCTCTCTCTCTCTCTCTCTCTCTCTCTCTCTCTCTCTCTCTCTCTCTCTCTCTCTCTCTCTCTCTCTCTCTCTCTCTCTCTCTCTCTCTCTCTCTCTCTCTCTCTCTCTCTCTCTCTCTCTCTCTCTCTCCTCTCTCTCTCTCTCTCTCTCTCTCTCTCTCTCTCTCTCTCTCTCTCTCTCTCTCTCTCTCTCTCTCTCTCTCTCTCTCTCTCTCTCTCTCTCTCTCTCTCTCTCTCTCTCTCTCTCTCTCTCTCTCTCTCTCTCTCTCTCTCTCTCTCTCTCTCTCTCTCTCTCTCTCTCTCTCTCTCTCTCTCTCTCTCTCTCTCCTCTCTCTCTCTCTCTCTCTCTCTCTCTCTCTCTCTCTCTCTCTCTCTCTCTCTCTCTCTCTCTCTCTCTCTCTCTCTCTCTCTCTCTCTCTCTCTCTCTCTCTCTCTCTCTCTCTCTCTCTCTTTTTTGTGCTTGAGGGGGATGAGCTCTGGCTCTCTGGTCCCGCCTTTAAGCTGTCTATCAACTGGTTCCTTGAGCCTATTGGGCTCTATGAGTTTGTTTTTGTCAGCTATTTGTACTAGTCTTTTTGTGTCTGCAAGATCGAGTTTTAGCTCTTGGACCCCCTGCCTTCCTAGCCGCCGGTTGTACAACGTAACGACTGATGACCTATTTTTTTTTCCCTGTTATCCATTTCGATGTTGTAACTAGGGCTCAGCTTTTGCAATCTGCTTTGCAGTTCATTTCATTCTCTCATTATTCTTACGCTAAAAGAAAACTTTCCTCCATATACGTCTCTTCCACTTCTCAAACTTCCCCCGTCTTGTTCCCATGTTTTATTGGTATTCATTGTGAACCTTTCCTCTTTTTCCCCATTGTGTCAATCCTCTTACATCTGTGTCATGTCTTCCCTCTTTCTTCTCTAGTCCCCCCCAAACACACACCGAAACTACGACGTTGGTACAACGTTCGAACAAGTTTTAATACCTCCTAACCAGTTATAACAACCAATATAGCAAGTTGTAACAACGTTCTAATACGTCATAAACACGTTAAGCCAAGATGTAACACCTTTATTACAAGTTGTAACAAGCAGAAAATAGAGACAGTTTCGGTTTGTGTTTCCAGGGGTGACGCCAGGTCGTGTTCTTTGTCATTCTTCGTACCTTCTCCCTGGCAACTCTGGGTCGAGTCTCGTTGCAAACTTCTACACCTTTTTCAGGTTTCTTGTGTGCTTTTTAAGAGCGGGGCTCCAAGATGGGGCGGCATACTCTATAAAACTGGTCTCATGTAGGTGGCGTAGAGAGATCTAAATGCCTCCTTATTATGCTTTTCGAATGATGATTTGATTTGCCCGCATATGTTGTTGAAGTTGTTATATTTATATGTGCGTCTGGAATTAGACTTGGTGTAATGTCGAACCTACAATCGACTTGAGAATGGTCCAGGTCCGAAACGTCGTCGTCCCTTCACCTTCTAGTGTGTGGTCTGGTCAACATACTTCAGCCACGTTAATGTGACTCATCGCCTGCATTTGGTGTAATGTCCATTTCAAGGTGTTGCTCTCCAGTAGTGACAGGTCGGTAGTTTCCCTTTATTGGGCATCGTTCGTTTGGTCTCCTGTCGTCAGCTGTTGCCATTTCCTTCACCTTAAACTTGCAAGTGTTGAAATCCCGAAGCCATTTGTTGAACCAACTCTGCAGCGTGTCTTAAGTCCTCTTGGAGACGTTTACAATCCTCATGTCACAACTCTCTCTTTTTCCATTAAGTTTGCATTGTCTGTGAACATTCAAATATAAGACTCGACATAAGTAGATAAAAATTTAACATAATTGAGAAATGATATATAGGTCCCAGCACCGATCCCTGAGGTACTCGGCTTGTTACTCTCCTCCAACCTGGCTCCACTGTGGCACTCTGACTCCTGTCTGTTAGGTATTCCATTACCCACATCAGTGCTATTTACTGCTAGGGGGATATAAGCATTAGGTAAATGGAAACGTGCCCAACCATTTCTGTCCCCACTCGGCAAGCGAACCCAGGATCCCGGATTGTGATTCGAGAATGAAGTAAACTGTACTAGAGTGCCATGTCAAAGGCATTTTGCATGTAAAGAAATATGGAAGCTGCCCAACCTTATGTTATCCATATTGTCGTTACTTTATCATAGAACTCCTGTAGGTTCGTTAGGCCCGATTTCCCTTCCCAAAAGCCGTGTGGTTTGTTTACAAACTGTACTTAATTTCCTCGAGGTCTTGTTCGTGTATTGTTTCCAAGAGATACTTGTCATTCATACTGGTCTGTAGCCGCCTACTTTATAACTCCACACTATATCAGCCGCCTGTGTGTGTGTGAGTGCATTCGTGTGTCTGCACACACACACACACACACACACACGAATGCGTAAGAGTTCGTGTGTGTGCGTGTGTGTGAGCGTGCAGTTCGTGCATCAGGAGAAGATATACCACAGAGAAATTTCCTGCTCGGTGCAGGTCTCATGACTTTTCAAATGTCTGATGCTTAAAAACATTGCAAGGTAAAGCCTGCTCGCCATGTTGCAGGGTGAGACCATGCGTGTTACCCCTCCATGATGCATGGCGTTGTAACACTATGTTGTTTAGTTGAGTCTAGCATGAAACTGTGACATCAGTGAGTGTCCCTAAACAAAGGAACATTTACACCTTCAGTGTGTGTGTGTGTGTGTGTGTGTGTGTGTGTGTGTGTGTGTGTGTGTGTGTGTGTGTGTGTGTGTGTGTGTGTGTGTGTGTGTGTGCGCGCTAAGTTGGACCTTGACGCAAGAGATCAGGTCTTGTGGTCAACGTTTAATGACCAAGTTAGACACCACGACTAGCTAATCCTATAATTGTAGGGAGGGATGAAGGGTGGTCACTCATGCTCCTGTGGTTTCTCCCCCTCCCCCCTCCCCCCCCCCCCCCCCCCCACCAAAAAAACAAAAGAGCAGCCATCTGGTCTGTTTGATAGCAAGGATATCACGGTTATCCCACCCAGGCCATCTCACTGGGTGTACCATATCATTCAGACTCCAAAATAGTGGCGTGAATTGAGAGTCAGGCAAATTTATTCATTCATTTTGAGATTGAAAAGATGTGAAGTTTCAACATTAAAGACCCGGACCCAAGCCTCTTTCTCAGCCCAGGTGTGGCCCAAGTCTTGGCTATAAAGGGCCAATATTCCCTCCAGTCGACTTGCTATCTTGGACCTCGGTGAGTGGAAGGTGGTAGCCTACTGTCCTGTCGCCCAATGGCGCACGATAGCACAAAAATTACGAAGCGCGAGAGAGAACAAACAAGAAAACATATATCACATTCTGAAGTGTCCGGAGAACAACATTGCATAACAAATGCATGAACATGTCAAGAAGAAGAGAGATGAATATTTACTTAGGGACGGAAACTTGGGCAGCAGCACGGGGGTCGGGCGAAGCCTCGTAAGGTAGGGAAATATCCCCACGTGACGGGGAAACTGGAGAAGAAAGTCCCCTGACCACGTGAAAACGGGGTGTTACTAGAATTGAATTTTACAGAAAGGTTTTCATGTCCTCTGCGAGCTTTTCAGTGATGGAGAAACTTTCTTTTGACCAGACTGTAGCAATTTGTTAGCGAATGTGAAGCTGCGGGGAAAGGAGGAAGGGGAGTGGGTAGGGGAGAGGTATCGAGGTGGAAGGGGTGAGGAATGGGGATGATATTGGGGTTGACGGAATGGAAGGTGACGCAGAGGAGTGATGGGGATAGTTCACTGAGAACAACTGTGGATGGTAGTGTGGAGGAGAGGGACAAGGGAAGGCTATGAGAGGTGGATAGAGAATAATTGATTTATAATGGGTGTGAACTAAGAGGTAGAATGAGAGATGTCGACCTGGTCATGGCACTGTGCCAGAGGTCAACTATCGCACCACAGCTGACAGTGGCACTGTGCCAGAGTTTAACTATTACACCACAGCTGACAGTGGCACTGTGCCAGAGTTTAACTATTACACCACAGCTGACAGTGGCACTGTGCCAGAGTTTAACTATTACACCACAGTTGACAGTGGCACTGTGCCAGAGTTTAACTATTACACCACAGCTGACAGTGGCACTGTGCCAGAGTTTAACTATTACACCACAGCTGACAGTGGCACTGTGCCAGAGTTTAACTATTATACCACAGTTGACAGTGGCACTGTGCCAGAGTTTAACTATTACACCACAGCTGACAGTGGCACTGTGCCAGAGTTTAACTATTACACCACAGCTGACAGTGGCACTGTGCCAGAGTTTAACTATTACACCACAGTTGACAGTGGCACTGTGCCAGAGTTTAACTATTACACCACAGCTGACAGTGGCACTGTGCCAGAGTTTAACTATTACACCACAGCTGACAGTGGCACTGTGCCAGAGTTTAACTATTATACCACAGTTGACAGTGGCACTGTGCCAGAGTTTAACTATTACACCACAGTTGACAGTGGCACTGTGCCAGAGTTTAACTATCACACCACAGTTGACAGTGGCACTGTGCCAGAGTTTAACTATCACACCACAGTTGACAGTGGCACTGTGCCAGAGTTTAACTATCACACCACAGCTGACAGTGGCACTGTGCCAGAGTTTAACTATTACACCACAGTTGACAGTGGCACTGTGCCAGAGTTTAACTATCACACCACAGTTGACAGTGGCACTGTGCCAGAGTTTAACTATCACACCACAGCTGACAGTGGCACTGTACCAGAGTTTAACTATCACACCACAGCTGACAGTGGCACTGTGCCAGAGTTTAACTATCACACCACAGCTGACAGTGGCACTGTGCCAGAGTTTAACTATCACACCACAGTTGATAGACAACTGTCTGTCCTGACAGACATTTGCTGTTGCTGTTCCTGACAGCAACAGCTGTGTTGCATCAGGAACAGCGTCTGTGCAGATATACTAGCTGAAATATCTCATTTAGCTAATTCATATAATGATGCTAAACTCACGGAGGTAGGTGACTAACACAGTCTCGACAAGATGCATATTTTTATCTACTGAATGTTTTTGCGAGTTGAAAATTTATACAATTCAGCTGTCAGTGATGAATTTAATTATAATTGATTTAATTACCTTTAGACGTGAGGTGGGAGAGGATAATGAAGGTTTTCCCATTGATGATGTAAGTGGTCACATCTGTCTGTGGTCGTAAGTGGTCGCACCTTCCTGTCTGCCCCCACCTTCAGTGTCTCACTCATACATTGGTACTGCCGGTGAAAACGTAAACCTGTTTAGAACACATCTTAAACTGGGAGAGGGTCACGCTAGTTACAGGGTCCAGTTTAAGTGTGACACAGATTTAACCGCGTCACACAGAGACAGAGAGACAGAGAGACAGACAAAGACAGAGTCGTCCCACACCCTCTGGGAAGTGACTGGAACCCTGAGAACTAGCCCCCAGCGCGCCCCAGGGGGCCATCAGCCACAAGATATCGGCGTGAGGCAGGTGAGAACTGTGGCTACCAGTCTTAGTATCACCCTGGCATTCTGCCCTCCCAATATTGAGAAGAAATTGCCGTTGTAAATTTCTGGAAGAGCGAACTCACCATTGTGTGGCGTCGCAATTTAGGTATGAACGACGCTGTTAGGGGCTTCCAATGCACAAACAGATGCGCGTATTGTGTTAGTTTTTTTCCTTAGAGGACTGCAGGTGGTCCCCTCGCCTGGAGAGGAACACTCCAAGAAACTTTATACTCAGGACCACGAGTTTGTTATATTTTATATGCAACTCTAATTTTCCCTTTTTTAACTGGCAATTAGTAAATATTGTGGATAAATGGCGATGCTTTGAGGATATTTTATTGGTGAGGAAACTCCTAGGTAGAGACATTATTGAGGGGGGGGGGAGAGGGGGGGTAGGACCCCCCATTGAGGCTCAATGTATCTATAAGGAAGTCATGATGTTCAGTCTCTGCCTCGCTTCATTTTCTCAACTTTTCCCAAAAACTGTGTGTTTTTGTGAGATTTTCAAACTTTCATAAATGCTTGATGCAAGGTTAGATCTGTTTTTGTCAGTCATGAATTTTTAAACCCAATCCTAGAGATTTTTGTTGTTGGTGGAAGGTGGAGACTTTTGTTGTGGCAAGCACGTGGCGTCTCTGTCACACCTTGTGTGGTGTGACTGATAACCTGCTTGTGTGTGGTGGAGCAGCCTGGGCCACACGTGTGCTGTGGTGGAGCAGCCTGGGCCACACGTGTGCTGTGGTGGAGCAGCCTGGGCCACACACGTGCTGTGGTGGAGCAGCCTGGGCCACACGTACTGTGGTGGAGCAGCCTGGGCCACACGTGTGCTGTGGTGGAGCAGCCTGGGCCACACGTGTGCTGTGGTGGAGCAGCCTGGGCCACACGTGTGCTGTGGTGGAGCAGCCTGGGCCACACGTACTGTGGTGGAGCAGCCTGGGCCACACGTACTGTGGTGGAGCAGCCTGGGCCACACGTGTGCTGTGGTGGAGCAGCCTGGGCCACACGTGTGCTGTGGTGGAGCAGCCTGGGCCACACGTACTGTGGTGGAGCAGCCTGGGCCACACGTGTGCTGTGGTGGAGCAGCCTGGGCCACACGTGTGCTGTGGTGGAGCAGCCTGGGCCACACGTACTGTGGTGGACCACAGCTCCTGGCCACACGGTAACAGGTAAACCAGTGCGCGGCACTTGACCAGTTCACTCGTATAGAACAAGTTGGTTTCTCACAAGGAACACTAATTATTAGACTTCCGTAAGAGAATTCAATCGTGAGTCTCCTACTTTCTAGAAAGTCTTACTTACTAGTCTCTAATGAGAAATTTCGAAATTTAAACTTAAAGTAAAATTTTCAGCTCTATTGTCCATCACTCGCCTTTGGAATTATCTATATAAAAGATATCTTTTATCTATCTGCGCGAGGAAGAATTCTCGACACTATCTCTACACCTCATTTGTCCGGAATAATTTGTTTAATAAGCAAATTTTGAATAATTTCGATTTTTTTTAATTTCAAATTTTCGAATAATTTGAATAAGCTGTCATGTGACTCCACCACCACCTGGGAAATCCTACATATTCCAGCTGTCCTCTTGTCCTAGCGACTCCAACATAGTTGCGAGGCATTAGGTAACGAGGTTCTCTCTCTGCTGGACAACCGGATGTGGTGAGGCTCCTATATATATAATTTCTGAATTTCTAACGTATCAAAGCTTACATTCCCTACACGTTTCATTAGCAGCAGCTCCGAATTGGCCGCCGCCAGCTGCCAAGCCGCCGCCAAGCGGGTAAATACGCGGTCGATACGTCGTTAACTTCTCAAATTAAAACCTTAGAACTTGCCAATGAAACCTTTGACAGCGCTTTCCTGTACAGTAATATTCCTGATAATTCTTAAATGTTCCTTTCAGCTTAGTTAAGGTGTCTGGTCGCTTGTGTTCTACCAGGGTGTCTGGTCGCTTGTGTTCTGCCAGGGTGTATATGGTCGCTTGTGTTCTGCCAGGGTGTATATGGTCGCTTGTGTTCTACCAGGGTGTATATGGTCACTTGTGTTCTACCAGGGTGTCTGGTCGCTTGTGTTCTACCAGGGTGTATATGGTCGCTTGTGTTCTACCAGGGTGTATATGGTCGCTTGTGTTCTACCAGGGTGTATATGGTCGCTTGTGTTCTACCAGGGTGTATATGGTCGCTTGTGTTCTACCAGGGTGTATATAGTCGCTTGTGTTCTGCCAGGGTGTATATGGTCGCTTGTGTTCTACCAGGGTGTATATGGTCGCTTGTGTTCTACCAGGGTGTATATGGTCGCTTGTGTTCTACCAGGGTGTATATGGTCGCTTGTGTTCTACCAGGGTGTATATGGTCGCTTGTGTTCTACCAGGGTGTATATGGTCGCTTGTGTTCTGCCAGGGTGTATATGGTCGCTTGTGTTCTACCAGGGTGTATATGGTCGCTTGTGTTCTACCAGGGTGTCTGGTCGCTTGTGTTCTACCAGGGTGTCTGGTCGCTTGTGTTCTACCAGGGTGTCTGGTCGCTTGTGTTCTACCAGGGTGTCTGGTCGCTTGTGTTCTACCAGGGTGTCTGGTCGCTTGTGTTCTGCCAGGGTGTATATGGTCGCTTGTGTTCTACCAGGGTGTATATGGTCGCTTGTGTTCTACCAGGGTGTATATAGTCGCTTGTGTTCTGCCAGGGTGTATATGGTCGCTTGTGTTCTACCAGGGTGTATATGGTCGCTTGTGTTCTACCAGGGTGTCTGGTCGCTTGTGTTCTGCCAGGGTGTATATGATCGCTTGTGTTCTACCAGGGTGTCTGGTCGCTTGTGTTCTACCAGGGTGTATATGGTCGCTTGTGTTCTACCAGGGTGTATATGGTCGCTTGTGTTCTGCCAACCACGCGAATTACCTCGTCACATTTATATATGACATATATATGGTATATCACAACCTCGTCACGTGAATATATAACAGTCTCCGGTAAAAACTCCTAGGTTGTCTTAATAACGTATTCTATGTTAACGTCGATTACAAAAAACAATATATTAACTTGCATTTTGAATAAATTGTAATTATGACCGTAATTCAGGGAGGTCTCGTGTATTTGGAAAGTTAATCTTTGTCTGTCGGGAAAAAATGCAACAGGAAGTTGATTATCTTTCATAATAATCAGATTATTGAAAGTGAAAAGTGTTGAAGGTTGCAACAAATCTATTGCAACCCTCATCACGTCCCTGAAGAAAATTTGACAGGTCTAGGAATAGTGTCGTGTTTTTCCTCCCAATATTTGATGAGGAAAAGGATTTAGGATAAGACGGGGTGAAAGGAATGGTACCCAACGTTTTGTGGACGGTTGGGGGGGATTGAACGCCGACCTGCATGAAGCGAGACCGTTGCTCTACCGTCCAGTCCAAGTGGTTGGACATGGGGTGAGCCAGGAAGTGGGTCCTTGAAGAGGAAGCTTTTATAGTCGAAGTGGCCGGGCTCGACCCGGGTGCATGGCGAGGCGCGTCGAGGCTTACACATCTGGGGCCAGATTCACGAAGCAGTTACACAAGTACTTACGAACTTGTACATCTTAACTCAATCTTTGATGGTTTTGGTTACATTTATAAAACAGTTTACAAGTATGAAAAACACCCAATCAACTGTTGTTATTATTATAAACAGCCTCCTGGTGCTTCGGAGCTCATTAACTGTTTAATAATTGTAAACAAAGCCGCCAAAGATTGAGAAAAGATGTACAGGTTCGTAAGTGCTTGCGTAACTGCTTCGTGAATCTAGCTCCTGGCCTAGAAGGTGCGGACCTGTAGGAGGTGCAGACTGCCGTCTCCCTGCTCCCTAGGGGTCTTGTGAAGTGGATCTCAGCGGTGGATAAGATGTATCCACCGGGAGGTAGTAATTACGACCCACTAAAGAAGGGAAGGAAGAGAGGCTACCAGTCTTGTGGTTCCTTCATAGGAACCTTCTTCTTCCTTCTGTAGGTGGTCTTCCTTCTTCAATCATATTCTTCGTTCTCGCTAGTTGGGAAAGAATAAAGAAGCAGTCTTTACCTGCTTCTTTCTTTGGGGTTGACTGCGCCTCATTTCAGGGGCGGCTGGCTGGACGTGTCCTGGGTCAGTGTTGACCCTCCCCCTGGGTCAGTGTTGGACCCCCCTGGGTCAGTGTTGACCCCCCTGGGGTCAGTGTTGACCCCCCCCCCTGGGTCAGTGTTGGACCCCCCTGGGTCAGTGTTGACCCCTTTGGGGTCAGTGTTGACCCCCCCCCCCCCCTTGGGTCAGTGTTGATCCCCCTGGATTGAGGACGGTTGTGTCGCAGTGTCAGTATGACCATAGTCATTGTCGCATTCCGATCCAGTTCTTTCTCCTTCCTAAACACGTCGTTAGAGAAGAGGCCGAGTCTACGTTTTTTTTATTGGGTGCATCTTAAATCATGTTCCTCGCTTGGGAACGGTGGATGATTCGGTTCGCCTGGAACCTCGTATTTGGGTGGTGGTGCTTCCGGAAGCACCCGGGTTGAACGAGTTGATAAGATAATGATGATTAAGATTCAGCTACTGGGAACAAAGCGTTCCAAGTAGCACGGGCTATGGCGAGCCCGTAGTGGACTTGACATGCCACAGGAGCGGAGCTGTAACAGTTGATAGGCGCTCTCGGGGAATAATGGGGAATAAATGAGTCAAACATTGGATAAAGCAGTGGGCGGGGGAGAAGTCGATAGAGATATCATCTTTATTAGGTGCTATTTGGTGAGATCTAGATCTGAGTGTAGGCAAGGTCGTTACTTTGTATATTTAGGCTTTGTCTCTCTCTGCGTTTATGGGTATAACTTCCAGGATTTGCATTCTTTGGTCAGTGGTGGCTGCCAGGATTGTTCTATCACCTACTAGCTTCTTCCTAGCGAGTGTTGTATGCACTTTGCATATGGTTTCTAGGGGCACCAGCTTGTTGATGGCAGGTCAGTCTTCCAGACAGCCTGTAGATGGCAGGTCAGTCTTCCAGACAGCCTGTAGATGGCAGGTCAGTCTTCCAGACAGCGTGTAGATGGCAGGTCAGTCTTCCAGACAGCCTGTAGATGGCAGGTCAGTCTTCCAGACAGCCTGCAGATGGCAGGTCAGTCTTCTAGACAGCCTGTAGATGGCAGGTCAGTCTTCCAGACAGCCTGTAGATGGCAGGTCAGTCTTCCAGACAGCCTGTAGATGGCAGGTCAGTCTTCCAGACAGCCTGTAGATGGCAGGTCAGTCTTCCAGACAGCCTGTAGATGGCACGTCAGTCGTGTATACAGCTTTATGGTGGTCATAAAAAATAAAAGTAGATTAGCTGTTCATTTTGTTTTGTAGTAAATAATTAATTCCAATCTCTGGTCTGATTCTGTTACTCTGTACTTGAAATTATATTTTTAATTATTCTTTCTAATTATTCTGTTTTATATTGAGCTGATAGTGGATAGTGGTTACACCATTTTTCTTAATATCTTCTAATATGGGTTTTGGCTTCTCTATTCATTTACCCGTTGTTTAATAATAATAATAATAATAATAATAATATAATGTTTATTCAGATAAAAGTACATAGATACAAAATGAGTTGAAACAATGTTGGATATTTGAAGGCGTCTATCCACTTCCTTGTGGATATTATAGATGGATAGATGGATCCATTTCCAGTTACGTTATAACAGTCTGAATCGTAGGCCGGTTAAGAAGCGTTCGAAAAACAATCCCGAGATGAATGACGTTGAAATGAGTAAATATTTACAAGGGCACCGTTTGTTGATCGAGCAAGCGAGCCTCGGTTTATAACTTGAACAACAGTGGATAGGGCTATTATCCTGGTGCAATATTACATTCGCTGAATTAACAAAGCAATCGCGAGTTTTTATTACAGGTAAGCTTAATTAGGGAGATTTTTATTACAGGTAAGCTTAATTAAGTCGACAAAGGCAGCGAGTGATCTCCCTGGAGTTGCGAGTCATTTGAGCTCAAGTCTCACATTTGTTGATCTTTCTCAAACTGGAGGGTGGTTAAGGTTCCCCACGCCGTGGACGGTGGTGGTGGTGACGGCTGAGACAGGTTACTTAGACGGGTTGACGGGTAATGGTGGGCGGATTGCCTCCATGACCCCTACGTTCCCTCCATCACCCCTACGTTACCTCCATCACCCCCCTACCTTCCCTCCAACACCCCTACGTTCCCTCCATCACCCCTACGTTACCTCCATCACCCCCTACCTTCCCTCCATCACCCCCTACCTTCCCTCCATCACCCCCTACCTTCCCTCCATCACCTCCCTACCTTCCCTCTATCACCCCCCCTACCTTCCCTCCATCACCCCCCTACCTTCCCTCCATCACCCCCCTACCTTCCCTCCATCACCCCCCTACCTTCCCTCCATCACCCCCCCTACCTTCCCTCCATCACCCCCCCTACCTTCCCTCCATCACCCCCCCCCTACCTTCCCTCCATCACCCCCCCTACCTTCCCTCCATCACCCCCCCCTACCTTCCCTCCATCACCCCCCTACCTTCCCTCCATCACCCCCCCTACCTTCCCTCCATCACCCCCCTACCTTCCCTCCATCACCCCCTACCTTCCCTCCAACACACACGCACAAATATGCAAAAGGTGTACAGCTGTAGTCAACATTGTTAAGCTTTCAAAACGTGACAATATAAACCCCTTTCATTTTCGTTTGGTTCCTTTGAAACTCGTCACACGAGTAAAATAAAGAGAGAGAGTACCGGCCTGGTTCTACTTGACTCCACGCTGTGATCCAACCACTCATAGAGTACTAGGTGAGTACTCGGTGAGTACTCATCTCTGCCATGATAGGCGCCGTAGATTAAGGGGCTCTCGATACATCTACATTTGAAACTGTGTTGTGGAGTATGAAAGATGAAGATTAGGCTACTACAATAGGCGTAACGGGCGTGGGTATTGGCCGTAGGTGTTGTGAAGTATATTCCTCTCACCTGTGAGTGATTATAGTGCCTCTCACCTGTGAATGACTATAGTACATTCCGTTTGTTTACTACTGACTGGGAAAAACATCTTCCTCGGGCATTTGGGTGGCTGTTAATTCCACCTGTGTCCCATTTCACGAGTTGTTCTTGCTCATAAACATCTTTGTGTTGCGGAGACATTTAAGACTTACAGGAGATATACTTAAAACTTACTTGTACATTTCTTTCAAACCTACAAGATTTTTGGCGATAAATCAAACAGATGCGAAGCATTTGGGGGAATAAATATATAAAATTTTAATCCCTAACACATCGAGATCCCTGATAAAGAAATGTCAGACAGCGAGCTCTGTGTGACATCTCCGATCGAGTTGGTGCATGTGCACACACAGATAAGAGCAAGGAGAAAAACTAAGCAATTTGGAAAAAATGTTTCCCCTCTTGTTACTTAATTTCCTTAGCTTTCCTGATTTCCCCCTCAAGATGTACCTCATCCTCAGAGATTTATCTTCCTTTTGACCGTCCTGATTGAGCGTGCCAATCAGATCCGTGTTAATGACGATATTGTTAAGGGGGATCATTAATTCATCCGCCAAACTTAGGAATTTCGCTGAAGACTGGAACACGGTTGGATTACATGTCCAGAGGTTGTTGAAGGGTCTGTAAGGAATTTAATGGGAAAAATAGCTTCTAGAGTTAATGGGAAAAATAGCTTCTAGAGTTAATGGGAAAAATAACTTCTAGAGGACAAGTAAATTTCCATGCGAATTGAAGCCATATTGTAATCCTTGCACCAACCTTGTGTACTCATCAATGAACATAGTCTTATGCAGGCGATGAGTCACAATAACGTGGCTGAAGAATGTTGACTAGATCACACACTAGAAGGTGAAGGGACGACGACGTTTCGGTCCGTCCTGGACCATTCTCAAGTTGATTCTCAAATCGAATATCAATCGACTTGAGAATGGTCCAGGACGGACCGAAACGTCGTCGTCCCTTCACCTTCTAGTGTGTGGTCTGGTCAACATAGTCTTATATATGTTTGGGTAAGTTTTACATTTATAAATTAATGCAGTTATTTTTGCAAGAATTTGGCAATGGTGATAAAGAAATTTTAATATTTTTAATTTTTTTTAACCTATTGCCTTCTTGCAAACTTAAACTTCATTAATAATTTAGTTTATTATTAAATCGTAATGTGTCAAGTACACACGACATACGACTAAATCTCACTAATTAGATGCCCTTTTCTGACCAGCAATTTAAGATATTAGAAAGTATATACCATATTAATAAAAAAAAAACCACTCCATATCTGTACAAATGTCTCACTTTAACTCGATTCATATCTCCCCTTTCAATCATTTATCTCCCAGTCTCCATCTTTCTCTTTCTCTATATTCCTTTGTCTCCTCCCTTGACTCTCACATTCTGGCGCCCACAATGTTGACGGGAACGTTGTGACAACCTGGAAATAACATCTCCAGGAGCGGTGTTGGGCCACGCGATATATCCCGCCAAACACACCGAAACTACGACGTTGGTACAACGTTCGAACAAGATTTAACACTTCCTAACCAGTTATAACAACCAATATAGCAAGTTGTAACAACGTTCAAATACGTCATAAACACGTTAAGCCAAGATGTAACAACTTCATTACAAGTTGTAACAAGGGGAAAATGGAGACAGTTTTGGTTTGTGTTTCCAGGGATATCTACCCTCTTATGTTTATACTGTGTCACCAGAGTCTGGAGTAGAGCAGTAACTATTCTGGCGGGTGTTGTGACAATCGCACATTAATAATACAAAAAGAGAAAACAATGAAGAAAAAAACTGCTTGATACCTTTACCGTGTGAGAGCTGCGGGTAAAAACAATAAACCCATTAAACATTTAATGTAACAAAGTGACTAATTTTACACAAACTGACAAGTAACCATTAATGACAAAACCTCTTATCCACTTGGATTAAACACAATGAAAAGAGAAATATGTACATGTGAAATTTACGTTAATAACAAAGGTGAAAGGTAATACTTTATACAAAAATGCTATGTGCATCTATCATCATCCCTAGGTGAGAGTAGCTGCGGCAGCAATGAGCACTAGAAGAGTAATCCGACGCTCTGGGGCCAGATTCACGAAAGCACTTACAAACGTGTACATCTTTTCTCAATCTTTGGCGGCTTTGTTTACAATTATTAAACAGTTAATGAGCTCCGAAGCACCAGGAGGCTGTTTATAACAATAACAACAGTTGAATGGGAAGTTTTCATACTTGTAAAACTGTTAAATAAATGTAACCAAAGCCGTCAAAGATTGAGTTAAGATGTACACGTTCGTAAGTGCTTGCGTAACTGCTTTCGTGAATCTGGCCCCTGGACGCTGGAAGGGCTTTTTATATGAGCTGTGATGTCATATTTGGCGCGAATACTGGAGTTGGAAACAAGAAGCCGGCAGTTAAACGACCGAGAGAGAGGTAGTCAGCTGGTGGCGTCTGGTCAACCGGCGAGACGGCAGGTGCAGCAGGCGTCTCGGGTACTGGAGGGGGAGGAGGCGTGTCTAGACGGCAGGTGCAGCAGGCGTCTCGGGTACTGGAGGGGGAGGAGGCGTGTCTAGACGGCAGGTGCAGCAGGCGTCTCGGGTACTGGAGGGGGAGGAGGCGTGTCTAGACGGCAGGTGCAGCAGGCGTCTCGGGTACTGGAGGGGGAGGAGGCGTGTCTAGACGGCAGGTGCAGCAGGCGTCTCGGGTACTGGAGGGGGAGGAGGCGTGTCTAGACGGCAGGTGCAGCAGGCGTCTCGGGTACTGGAGGGGGAGGAGGCGTGTCTAGACGGCAGGTGCAGCAGGCGTCTCGGGTACTGGAGGGGGAGGAGGCGTGTCTAGACGGCAGGTGCAGCAGGCGTCTCGGGTACTGGAGGGGGAGGAGGCGTGTCTAGACGGCAGGTGCAGCAGGCGTTTCGGGTACTGGAGGGGGAGGAGGCGTGTCTAGACGGCAGGTGCAGCAGGCGTCTCGGGTACTGGAGGGGGAGGAGGCGTGTCTAGACGATACGTTTTGGCACATTGTTATTGAATCTTGATATTGAAGCACGTTGATACCCGCCAAACACACACCGAAACTACGACGTTGGTACAACGTTCGAACAAGTTTTAACACCTCCTAACCAGTTATAACAACCAATATAGCAAGTTGTAACAGCGATCTAATACGTCATAAACACGTTAAGCCAAGCTGTAACAACTTTATTACAAGTTGTAACACGCGGAAAATAGAGACAGTTTTGGTTTGTGTTTCCAGGGTATGGAGCTGGTAAAGGAACAGGCAGGAAACTACTACTATGCCGGGGAGCCGGTCAGCCGAGCGGACAGCACGCTGGACTTGTGATCCTGTGGTCCCGGGTTCGATCCCGGGCGCCGGCGAGAAACAATGGGCAGAGTTTCTTTCACCCTATGCCCCTGTTACCTAGCAGCAAAATAGGTACCTGTGTGTTAGTCAGCTGTCACGGGCTGCTTCCTGGGGGTGGAGGCCTGGTCGAGGACTGGGCCGCGGGGACACTAAAGCCCCGAAATCATCTCAAGATACCCTCAAGATGCAGGACATAACCGTAACAACTATTATTCTCTATACACAAGTAATGCCAACCCGTGGAGACCGGGCCGCGGGGCTGTTGATCCCCAGAAGCTACACGAGGCGGGCAGAGTTCTTCCCTAGCGCATGACGCATGAAGATAGCACCGTAATGCCGCAACAAGTCAGAAATAAAATTTGGGAACCTTCGACGAGCCGCCGGCTTCCTGTCCTCATCCGGGCCACTGTCGTCAGTGGCCCTCGGGTAAATTCAGGTAAATAATACCAGGACAGGTCAGCACACATGGAGGTGATTACAGGACTCTGAGTGCCACACGGTAATCAGTTATCTTACTTCACTGTACAAATTGGCAATTTCATCCCAATAAAAAATATACATGTAATGTGAATATTTATCAATGAGTTCAAAGAGTTGTTCAATATATATATATATATATATATATATATATATATATATATATATATATATATATATATATATATATATATATATATAAATCCTGGGGGTTAATACGAAATATATTAATATTTTTATATTGACAGGCTACAATATTTATAAATTTAATGGAATAATTTTGTGGATTAGTTGGAGAGTTGATGTTGGGGGCCCCCGGGCTCTTGTGGTGGACCGTGGGGGCCCGAGCTCTTGTGGTGACCGTGGGGGGGCCCCCGGGCTCTTGGGTGGATCCCATGGGGGCCCCGGGCTCTTGTGTGGATCCCATGGGGGCCCCGGGCTCTTGTGTGGATCCCATGGGGGCCCCGGGCTCTTGGGTGGATCCCATGGGGGCCCCTACTAGTGAAGTGGTTCTAGGAAAGGAATTACAGATCAAAATTGAATCGGAGCTAAACTGATAAAAAAAGAGCCAGGGAAATTTTGCGAAACGCCTTATAATCATCTTTGTCTCCTCTTTCCTGCTCTCATTCTCAGCTGCTCCTCCTCCTCCCCTTCTTCTCAGCGTCTTGGGCACATTCCCTGCTCTTTGAACACCACATCTCGCCATACTAAGAACCTGAATAGAGTCCACGAGATGAAATATAAAAAAATTCCATATTCGCCTCGGTGTATACCTTTGGTCTCTCTTATCTGCCGCCTGGCGCCCAGCTATTGTTGTTGGGGGAGCTTAGAGAGAGTTCTTCACCTGCTTGATCTCAGACCGGCTTCTTCCTCCTCTCCTCACGTCTTGGATCAGTCTTTCTCTCTCGCTCTCTCTTGCGCTCTCTCGCTCGCTCTCGCTCTCTCTTGCTCGCTCTCGCTCTCTCTTGCTCTCGCTCTCTCTCGCTCTCTCTTGCTCTCGCTCTCTTGCTGGCTCTCGCTCGCTGGCTCTCTCTCGCTCGCTCGCTCTCTCTCTCTCGCTAGCTCTCTCTCTCTCGCTCTCTCTAGGATTACCACCCCTACTCCCCCCGTCCCTCACCATCCTTCCCACCTCCCTCACTATCCTTCTTTAACCACTAATAATTATAACTTTAATTTTGTTAGTTATAAAGCTGTTAATTACAAACTATTGAAACACCCAATTTACCGGAAACTATTTTGTTTCCCTGCACTGTAGATTTACCGTCTTCTAACTCTGTTCAGCCCTCTAAATCTATCCCAGCCTAAATTTACTCAGCACCCAGTAAATCTATCCTACACTCTAAATCTATCCTGCGCTCTAAATCTATCCTGCACTCTAAATCTATCCTGCGCTCTAAATCTATCCTGCACTCTAAATCTATCCTGCTGTCTAATTTTTACTCTAAATCTATCCCGCACTCTAAATCTATCCTGCGCTCTAAATCTATCCTGCTGTCTAATTTTTACTCTAAATCTATCCCGCACTCTAAATCTATCCTGCGCTCTAAATCTATCTTGCGGTCTAATTTTTACTCTAAATCTATCCCGCACTCTAAATCTATCCTGGGCTCAAAATCTATCCTGCGGTCTAAATTTTACTCTAAATCTATCCCGCCCTCTAAATCTATCCCGCCCTCTAAATCTATCCCGCCCTCTAAATCTATCCCACCCTCTAAATCTATCCCGCCCTCTAAATCTATCCCGTTGTCCTTGTTTAGCCCCCCTCCCCCCCCCCCCCCCCCGCGGTCCCCACAACCCAACCACCGCGGTAAAACTAGCAGCTGGCCCAACATTAACCTAACTCCCATCATTTTTTAAGGCCACTACGCTTTTTATTCATACGCGCTAAACTAATTAATTATGTCATCACTCATTGACGGTTTTCCCCAGGCTTAGTTAATTACTTCCTGCTGCGTATTTAGCGTCACGAGGTAATTGCTGACGGAGCCAAGTGACAGCCACCCCGATTTAATCACCCTAATCCATTTTACTTTAATGTTTTATTGGGAAGCTTGTATTAAAGGTTCTTTTTGTCCACGACTCCTCCTGTTGGGGGAGGGGGGGAGGGGTGCTTGGCGTCCATTTGTGTTGGTGGATAGAGCGTCGGGTTTTGGTTTTTGTTGGGTCGGGGTTCGATCCCCCACCGGTCGTCCACCAAAGTGGTTGGGCATCATTCCTTTCCCTTCCGTTCCATCTCAAATCCTTATCCTTGATCCCTTTCCAAGTGCTATATATATTTAGTCGTAATGGGCTTTGCGGTTTTTTCTGGTAGTTTCCTTCCCTTCTCGTACTGTTCTCCAATCTCTCAAGAACTAATGTGGAGCCCAACCTGTTCTACTCGTGTTCTCTTCCACGGGGAATGTTCTTCTGTATGTCAATCATTCTGAGAATCTCGTATGTCAATCACCGTTGATAATAGTGAGTTTATTGATTTCATTTCGTCTAGTATTAGATAATTTCACGTCATTTTCAAGCCCACTGAACGATCACGAGGGATAATAATGGGTGTTCTGGAACACTATCAACTAAATCACAATTTCCTCGGAACATTTAGATCTAAATAAAGAGCTGGATCTAACTTCCCCATTGTCACTGATAGGCAAATATTGATAGGTTAGTAGTTCAACATTCTCGAAAAGCCAGGCCACCACGATACTCTCTACCAACGCAACTCTTAATACCGCCCCCATCAACCCCCTCCATCAACCTCCTCAACCCCCCCCCATCAAACTCTCAACCCCCCTCCATCAACCTCTCAACCCCTCCATCAACCTCTCAAACCCCCCCCCCATCAACCTCCTCAACCCCCCATTATCAACTCAACCACCACATTCGCCTACTTACAATCCCATTGCCGTCAACAGCATCATCGTCAGCGCCATGAGAAGCTTCCACCAAATCCTTTATACTGCACAAAGCTCTTCAAAAATGCATTTTGCTCCATTAGTGAGAGGAATTGCTAGCCAAGTAGTGGTGGCGGCGGCGGTTCGTTTTCATCATGAGTGCACCTGGTGGGTCTGCATCTTCACCCTTTGGGTCTTTATACCGCATTCTTCTGCAAGCTGTCTTTGTTACACGCTGAGGCCTGGTGCTGGAAGTCCCTCTGGCCGCTGCTGGAAGGCTCCTCTGGTCGCTGCTGGAAGGCTCCTCTGGTCGCTGCTGGAAGGCTCCTCTGGTCGCTGCTGGAAGGCTCCTCTGGTCGCTGCTGGAAGGCTCCTCTGGTCGCTGCTGGAAGGCTCCTCTGGTCGCTGCTGGAAGGCTCCTCTGGTCGCTGCTGGAAGGCTCCTCTGGTCGCTGCTGGAAGGCTCCTCTGGTCGCTGCTGGAAGGCTCCTCTGGCCGCTGCTGGAAGGCTCCTCTGGTCGCTGCTGGAAGGCTCCTCTGGTCGCTGCTGGAAGGCTCCTCTGGTCGCTGCTGGAAGGCTCCTCTGGTCGCTGCTGGAAGGCTCCTCTGGTCGCTGCTGGAAGGCTCCTCTGGTCGCTGCTGGAAGGCTCCTCTGGTCGCTGCTGGAAGGCTTCTCTGGTCGCTGCTGGAAGGCTCCTCTGGTCGCTGCTGGAAGGCTCCTCTGGTCGCTGCTGGAAGGCTCCTCTGGTCGCTGCTGGAAGGCTCCTCTGGTCGCTGCTGGAAGGCTCCTCTGGTCGCTGCTGGAAGGCTCCTCTGGTCGCTGCTGGAAGGCTCCTCTGGTCGCTGCTGGAAGGCTCCTCTGGTCGCTGCTGGAAGGCTCTTCTGGCCGCTGCTGGAAGGCTCCTCTGGTCGCTGCTGGAAGGCTCCTCTGGTCGCTGCTGGAAGGCTCCTCTGGTCGCTGCTGGAAGGCTCCTCTGGTCGCTGCTGGAAGGCTCCTCTGGTCGCTGCTGGAAGGCTCCTCTGGTCGCTGCTGGAAGGCTTCTCTGGTCGCTGCTGGAAGGCTCCTCTGGTCGCTGCTGGAAGGCTCCTCTGGTCGCTGCTGGAAGGCTTCTCTGGTCGCTGCTGGAAGGCTCCTCTGGTCGCTGCTGGAAGGCTCCTCTGGTCGCTGCTGGAAGGCTCCTCTGGTCGCTGCTGGAAGGCTCCTCTGGTCGCTGCTGGAAGGCTCCTCTGGTCGCTGCTGGAAGGCTCCTCTGGTCGCTGCTGGAAGGCTCCTCTGGTCGCTGCTGGAAGGCTCCTCTGGTCGCTGCTGGAAGGCTCCTCTGGTCGCTGCTGGAAGGCTCCTCTGGTCGCTGCTGGAAGGCTCCTCTGGTCGCTGCTGGAAGGCTCCTCTGGTCGCTGCTGGAAGGCTCCTCTGGTCGCTGCTGGAAGGCTCCTCTGGTCGCTGCTGGAAGGCTCCTCTGGTCGCTGCTGGAAGGCTCCTCTGGTCGCTGCTGGAAGGCTCCTCTGGTTGCTGCTGGAAGGCTCCTCTGGCCGCTGCTAGAAGGCTCCTCTGGTCGCTGCTGGAAGGCTCCTCTGGCCGCTGCTGGAAGGCTCCTCTGGCCGCTGCTGGAAGGCTCCTCTGGCCGCTGCTCGAGGACGGGCTGCGCTGCTGGAAGCCCCTCTGGCCGCTGCTGGAAGCCACCCTCTGCTGGAAGCCACCCTCTGGCCGCTGCTGGAAGCCACCCTCTGGCCGCTGCTGGAAGCCACCCTCTGGCCGCTGCTGGAAGCCACCCTCTGGCCGCTGCTGGAAGCCACCCTCTGGCCGCTGCTGGAAGCCACCCTCTGGCCGCTGCTGGAAGCCACCCTCTGGCCGCTGCTGGAAGCCACCCTCTGGCCGCTGCTGGAAGCCACCCTCTGGCCGCTGCTGGAAGCCACCCTCTGGCCGCTGCTGGAAGCCCCCCCCCCCCACTCAACATTACCCTACAGGACGGGTCCATGATCGTCAGAACACTGTGGCATGTGCTCTTTCAGCCCTCCATTTCAGACATTACATTAAATTTACAGCAATTCTTACTGACAACTTTACCTCAAGTCCACTACGGGCTCACCATAGTCCGTGCTACTTGGAACTTTCTGTTCCCAGTAACTGAATCTAAAACAACGGCATTTAGCTCCCCGATTTTTAACAATCGCATCTGAAAATGGTTTGGACAATTTGATATATTTCTTTTCCTTCAGACAGTCTTTACATTGCCCAACATATCCCAGCGGAACCCCGAGAATGGCGCCGCTCGGGTCGCTGTTAATTGAACGGTAAATGGACGTCGATTTGGCATTTGAAATGACGTTGCCTTTGGATATTGTGCTCACACTGGACTCCTGAATGACGGTGATGTTAAACAGGTTCACGGAAGCTTCTGCGTGTAGTCTGACCTACGACTCGCAGTCAATTTTATATATATATATATGTCGTACCTAGTAGCCAGAACGCACTTCTCAGCCTACTATGCAAGGCCCGATTTGCCTAATAAGCCAAGTTTTCCTGAATTAATATATTTTCTCTATTTTTTTTCTTATGAAATGATAAATCTACCCATTTCATTATGTATGAGGTCAATTTTTTTTTATTGGAGTTAAAATTAACGTAGATATATGACCGAACCTAACCCACCCTACCTAACCTAACTTAACCTATCTTTATAGGCTAGGTTAGGTTAGGTAGCCGAAAAAGTTAGGTAGGTTAGGTAGTCGAAAAACAATTAATTCATGAAAACTTGGCTTATTCGGCAAATCCAAATCGGGCCTTGCATAGTAGGCTGAGAAGTGCGTTCTGGCTACTAGGTACGACATATATATATATATATATATATATATATATATATATATATATATATATATATATATATATATATATATATATATATATATATATATATATATAATGCACAGACTACCCTATTCCAGTAGCTGAAGTTTATAACTTTTTAGACACTCAACCCACCAGGGGACTCGAACACTGGCCAACAAGGTGGCAGTTGCATGCTGTATCCACTACACTATACTTCAAAGCCATAAGAGAGGTAGGAATTCTGGGGTATTTAACCAACCAGAACTCCAATCCTCTCCCAGGCAATGAGATAGTGTGGGACCTCGGATGCTCTTTCATCGGTTCCTGTTATATGGGAAAACTCAGTGCCAAATGCTTAATGCACAGACTACCCTATTCCAGTAGCTGAAGTTTATAACTTTTTAGACACTCAACCCACCAACAAAAAAAAAAAAAAATATATATATATATATATATATATATATATATATATATATATATATATATATATATATATATATATATATATATATATATATATATATTATTAAATATGACCGAAAAAGTAAGATTAATAATTCTAACACGAATTTTCTCAATCTTTCGTACATTTCTTTTCACTGTTGGAGGTAAATCAAAAATCAATTCTCCAAAATTCATTTTTATTTCTAGTCTGACGCGACACGAGCGCGTTTCGTAAAACTTATTACATTTTCAAAGACTTTAGTTCACAAATACACAACTGAATAGAACTTACGCATCTCCGATTTTATATCTACATTTGAGTGAGGTGGAAGGGGTGATGTGGCATTAACACAAGACAGAACAAGATGTGGCATTAATAGGGTATTAATTTCATCAACACAAGACAGAACAAGAGTATTAATAGGGGTATTAATTTCATCAACACAAGACAGAACACGAAACAATGGATATTGAATAGAAGTGTTTGTAGAAAGCCTATTGGTCCATATTTCTTGATGCTTCTATATTGGAGCGGAGTCTTGAGGTGGGTAGAATATAGTTGTGCAATAATTGGCTGTTGATTGCTGGTGTTGACTTCTTGATGTGTAGTGCCTCGCAAACGTCAAGCCGCCTGCTATCGCTGTATCTATCGATGATTTCTGTGTTGTTTACTAGGATTTCTCTGGCGATGGTTTGGTTGTGGGAAGAGATTATATGTTCCTTAATGGAGCCCTGTTGTTTATGCATCGTTAAACGCCTAGAAAGAGATGTTGTCTTGCCTATATACTCGGTTTTTTGGAGCTTACAGTCCCCAAGAGGGCATTTGAAGGCATAGACGACGTTAGTCTCTTTTAAAGCGTTCTGTTTTGTGTCTGGAGAGTTTCTCATGAGTAGGCTGGCCGTTTTTCTGGTTTTATAGTAAATCGTCAGTTGTATCCTCTGATTTTTGTCTGTAGGGATAACGTTTCTATTAACAATATCTTTCAGGACCCTTTCCTCCGTTTTATGAGCTGTGGAAAAGAAGTTCCTGTAAAATAGTCTAATAGGGGGTATAGGTGTTGTGTTAGTTGTCTCTTCAGAGGTTGCATGGCTTTTCACTTTCCTTCTTATGATGTCTTCGACGAAACCATTGGAGAAGCCGTTATTGACTAGGACCTGCCTTACCCTACAGAGTTCTTCTCTATAGAAGTTCTTACCTATATAGTTCTTACCCTCTATAGTTCTTCTTCTCTATAGTTCTTACCCTACAGAGAAGAACTCTGTAGGGTAAGGCAGGTCCTAGTCAATAACGGCTTCTCCAATGGTTTCGTCGAAGACATCATAAGAAGGAAAGTGAAAAGCCATGCAACCTCTGAAGAGACAACTAACACAACACCTATACCCCCTATTAGACTATTTTACAGGAACTTCTTTTCCACAGCTCATAAAACGGAGGAAAGGGTCCTGAAAGATATTGTTAATAGAAACGTTATCCCTACAGACAAAAATCAGAGGATACAACTGACGATTTACTATAAAACCAGAAAAACGGCCAGCCTACTCATGAGAAACTCTCCAGACACAAAACAGAACGCTTTAAAAGAGACTAACGTCGTCTATGCCTTCAAATGCCCTCTTGGGGACTGTAAGCTCCAAAAAACCCAGTATATAGGCAAGACAACAACATCTCTTTCTAGGCGTTTAACGATGCATAAGCAACAGGGCTCCATTAAGGAACATATAATCTCTTCCCACAACCAAACCATCGCCAGAGAAATCCTAGTAAACAACACAGAAATCATCGATAGATACAGCGATAGCAGGCGGCTTGACGTTTGCGAGGCACTACACATCAAGAAGTCAACACCAGCAATCAACAGCCAATTATTGCACAACTATATTCTACCCACCTCAAGACTCCGCTCCAATATAGAAGCATCAAGAAATATGGACCAATAGGCTTTCTACAAACACTTCTATTCAATATCCATTGTTTCGTGTTCTGTCTTGTGTTGATGAAATTAATACCCTATTAATACTCTTGTTCTGTCTTGTGTTGATGAAATTAATACCCTATTAATGCCACATCTTGTTCTGTCTTGTGTTAATGCCACATCACCCCTTCCACCTCACTCAAATGTAGATATAAAATCGGAGATGCGTAAGTTCTATTCAGTTGTGTATTTGTGAACTAAAGTCTTTGAAAATGTAATAAGTTTTACGAAACGCGCTCGTGTCGCGTCAGACTAGAAATAAAAATGAATTTTGGAGAATTGATTTTTGATTTACCTCCAACAGTGAAAAGAAATGTACGAAAGATTGAGAAAATTCGTGTTAGAATTATTAATCTTACTTTTTCGGTCATATTTAATAATATATGTCTACAGGAAAGACTGCTACCAAAATATACTAATATATATATATATATATATATATATATTGACAAGAACGTATAATGAACTTAAACAACATTTACTTTTGAATATTTCCACCCCTCACCCCCCCCCTGGACGGTAGAGCGACGGTCTCGCTTCATGCAGGTCGGCGTTCAATCCCCGACCGTCCATAAGTGGTTGGGCACCATTCCCTTCCCTCCGTCCCATCCCAAATATAGTCGTAACGGCTTGGCGATTTCCCCTGATAGTTCCTTCCTTCCTTCACCCCCCTCCCCCTCCTCCCCCACCCACTGGCATTCATAGCCAGTCCATAAATGAATTATGTGAAGAAAAAATAATTAGCATGCGTTCAAATCTTCACCCAGATATGCTTGCAATTACAAACTTCAGCAAACTTTTATCATTTGACAAATAAGAAATGCTGAGCGTACCGGATCACCGCCGCCAAGAAACTGTCCTGAACTTTGGCCAATAAAACCTAACGGAAAAAACTAATTCCAGGATCTGGAATTTTATAAACTCCTTCCTCGATGGGGGTATTGGAGTTTTTTTTTTTTTCTTTTGACGGGGGTGGGGGGGAGATTTTTTGTTGTTTGTTTGTTTGTTTGTTTTAGTGGAGGTCATTTAGATCGTGTGTGCAGCTCAAGGATTCGAACTGCGGTCGTTTCTCGCCGGGATCTTCGTGGTTTTAAGCCTTTCACAGACTTGCTGTGCTGCTCGAGTTAAAAAAGTTGTTAGAATCTGTAATAGCGTGTTGTTTATGCTGCCGACCCGGGGGGGGGGGGTTACCTTGAGGTGCTTCCGGGGCTTAGCGTCCCCGCGGCCCGGTCGTCGACCAGGCCTCCTGGTTGCTGGACTGATCAACCAGGCTGTTGGACGCGGCTGCTTGCAGCCTGACGTATGAGTCGCAGCCTGACGTATGAGTCACAGCCTGGTTGATCAGGTACCAAGGGGGGGGGGAGGGATAAGGGGGTGGGGGTGATATCTTGGCGTGGGATAACAGGTAGTACAGGCGGGTGTGTTCTCGACTCACAATCAAGAATTCCGGGTTCGAATTCCGATCGGGACAGAAATGATTGAGCGCATTTCCTACCACCTTGTGCATCTGTTCACCCAGCAGTAAGTAGGCTACAGAAAGGAAGGAATTGTCAAGGGGAAAGTACCAAGCCATTACGACTATATAGCACTTGGAAGGGGTCAGGATAAGGATTTTGGATGGGACAGAGGAGGGAAGGAATAGTGCCCAACCACTTGTGGACGGTCGGGGATTGAACGACGACCTGCATGAAGCGAGACCGTCGCTCTACCGTCCAGCCCAAGTTACAGGAGTTAGTCAGCTTGATGTGGGGTTACATCCTGGGCGGGGGTCAGTAAATTGACCTTGAGGTGGAGGGGTTGACCTCCTGTATAACAATAACGTGTATAAATACAGTCTGCCTGTCCCCCGACACAATGAATTATTATAAAGTCTAAGACCAGAACTGAAGAAGTAGAGAGTTATGAAGTAAAGGACCTTCACTCTTGGCAAGTGAAGGCTCCTTCACTCTTGGCAAGTGAAGACTCCTTCACTCTTGGTAAGTGAAGGCGCCTTCACTCTTGGTAAGTGAAGGCGCCTTCACTCTTGGTAAGTGAAGGCGCCTTCACTCTTGGTAAGTGAAGACTCCTTCACTCTTGGTAAGTGAAGGCGCCTTCACTCTTGGTAAGTGAAGGCGCCTTCACTCTTGGTAAGTGAAGGCGCCTTCACTCTTGGTAAGTGAAGGCGCCTTCACTCTTGGTAAGTGAAGGCGCCTTCACTCTTGGTAAGTGAAGGCGCCTTCACTCTTGGTAAGTGAAGGCGCCTTCACTCTTGGCAAGTGAAGGCTCCTTCACTCTTGGTAAGTGAAGGCGCCAAGAGTGCCAAACTGTCAGGATACATGTTGGTATAGATTCAGCTACTCGGAACAAAAAGTTCCAAGTAGCACGGACTATGGTGATCCCGTAGGAAGAGATACATTTAAAGAACCCGTATATAAGGATCCTAGAGGACATAAGCAGAGGTGATGTCATCACAATATTAAATAGTCAAGGGGATAATGGACACTGATAGCGTCTTTAAATTTAATTAAAAGATAACACAGTGGAAGCTGAAAAAGTAGTTAGTAAACAGTTGATTGACAGTTGAGAGGCGGGCCGAAAGAGCAAAGCTCAACCCCCGCAAACACAACTAGGTGAATACAACAAGGTGAATACATGAATGTATCGACAAAGATGTAAGGAAATGTTACATGTTGACCAGACCACACACTAGAAGTTGAAGGGACGACGACGTTTCGGTCCGTCCTGGACCATTCTCAAGTCGATGTTATGTTACATGTATCATGTGAGGGGATCAGCATGTGTAATGTACCGGAAGTTATTGTCGAAAGAACAAATTCACAAGGGCCGTGACGAGGATTCGAACCTACGTCCGAGAGCATCCCAGACGCATGAACAAGTTGTCGAAACTTCCTCTATCTGCAGTTTTAGGGCCAGATGCGACAACAAAATTAGTTAGAATTGTTAAATTGAAAGAAATAGGAAAAACAAATATCCGGATTCACGAAGCAGTTACGCAAGCACCTATGAACCAGTACGTCTTTTCTCAATCTTTGGCGGCTTTGTTTACAATTCTTAAACAGTTAATGAGCTCCGAAGCACCAGGAGGCTGTTTATAACAACAGTAGTAGTTAATTGGCAAATTTTCATGCTTGTAAACTGTTTAATAAATGTAACCAAAGCCGTCACAGATTGAGGAAAGATGGACACGTTCGTTAGTACTTGCGTAACTGCTTCGTGAATCTGGGTCAAGATTAGTCTGGGTCACCAAGAGCTGGAGCTCGCTTCCTTGTAGTCAGTGATAGGTAAGAGTCTCCGGCCGCTGTGAGAGTGTCGCACTATCATGCCCTCAACCCGCTGTAGCAAGAGCAGATGCAAGCACTAACCAGATGCCTAATTAAACCTTACTCGGCACAACATTGCTTTAATGATCACATATGCTTTAATGATATATATAACTTATATATATCGCCTGACTTGTAGGCGAGTTTTGCCAAATAAATTTTGTATCAGCCGTTGCCTCGACCTCTTCATTTTAGTCACAAGTCTGAAGACTTAAGTGGACTGTAACTTCCTAGATATAAAATGATTCATGAATCGTTTCTTTTTTACTTAAATTTGTCAATAGCCTCGTTAGAAGATCTGTGATTGTATTATGACAAATCGTTCACGATCGATCAAATCGATCGTTATTTGCAGGCGATGAGTGACAATAACGTGGCTGAAGTATGTTGACCAGACCACACACTAGAAGTTGAAGGGACGGACCATTCTCTAAGTCGATTCTCAAGTCACAATTGACTTGAGAATGGTCCAGGACGGACCGAAACGTCGTCGTCCCTTCACCTTCTAGTGTGTGGTCTGGTCAACAAACGATCATTATTTACCGCTATGCCATAATAGAGCATTTGTCTGTCTGTGTCTTAAAGTTGCAAGCCAGATGCTTGGGGCTAGCCACACCAAGATTGCAGGAAGGCTGGTCTGAGGTACGGGATGGACATACGCTGGTCGGAACAGGACTAACGTAAATGCTTTAACAAATATCCGCATATACGGAGATGTGTTATTTTCATGGAATTAAGTGAAAAAATATCTGGCGTGATTTCACTGGAGTTTTTAGTGATCGTATTATTTTTCGAGAGACCCATAGTGTATATTGGCAGCAAGTTATCATTTATACATATTTCATTGAATATGACTTCATATTCATAGTCAGGGAGCCGGTCGGCCGAGCGGACAGCACGCTGGACTTGTGATCCTGTGGTCCCGGGTTCGATCCCGGGCGCCGGCGAGAAACAATGGGCAGAGTTTCTTTCACCCTATGCCCCTGTTACCTAGCAGTAAAATAGGTACCTGGGTGTTAGTCAGCTGTCACGGGCTGCTTCCTGGGGGTGGAGGCCAGGTCGAGGACCGGGCCGCGGGGACACTAAAAGCCCCGAAATCATCTCAAGATGATGTGTTGATAGTTTCCTTGTTTAGGTCTTCTATCCCTCTGACTAGTGCTCTTGTGTCTTGGTTTAATTGAAAGAGGATTTCTCCAAATGTCATATTTGTTCAAGATTAATTTAAAAACAAAAAAATAACTAATTTATTATACTTTTCTTAATTTATTATATTATACTAATTTATTATACTTATAATTCACACAACGTTTCGAACCTACATGGTTCATTCTCAAGTGAGGAGGGACGAAATGTGATTGATAAAGATTGTCACCCAAGAGGTGGCACGGGCATGAATAGCCCGTAATTAGTAGATTTTTAAGGAGCTAATGTGGACAAGACAAGATGATGGTGATTAAGTTTCAGCTACTCTGAACAAAACGTTCCAAGCAGACGGGCTATGGTGACCCCGTCGTACTCGCCCGGCACAGGAGCTGGGATGTAACTGTTTGTGTGTGTTTGTTGCTTTCGATTTAGCTACTCAGAACGAAATGTCCAAGTAGCACGGGCTAAAGTGAGCCCGTAATTGAGTTCGGTTATTCGCGATTAAAATACTGTGATATTTGGGTCAAAGTTTTAAATGGAGGTGGGGTTTCCTCCTTTTCTCCCGCTTCTGTTTTAGCCCACTGGTTTTAGTCGTGTTTTAATAACATTATCTTGGTGGTGGATAAAGCGGCAGTGTTCACTACTGTGTCCCATTCGTCAACTGCTTTTCTAACCATTGTAGTTCCTCTGCTATAAGGTGTTCTCAGTTGGCCTCGGGCTGTTTTTAATAAAGTCTGTAGTCTTTTTGGGAGTCCCGCGGGTCCAGCGCCCCTGGCGGCGTCCCGCGGGTCCAGCGCCCCTGGCGGGCGTCCCGCGGGTCCAGCGCCCCTGGCGGGCGTCCCGCGGGTCCAGCGTCGCTGGCGGGCGTCCCGCGGGTCCAGCGCCGCTGGCGGGCGTCGCTGGCGGGCGTCCCGCGGGTCCAGCGCCGCTGGCGGGCGTCCCGCGGGTCCGAGAGAACAAGACACAGGGGGGAAGCGTCTCGGAGGACCTTCCCGCCTTAACAAGATCGTCGTCCTCACTCCCGACGAGTTACGAAATCCACAAAAATAATGAACGAGGCTTTGCTTTCATATGGAAATTTTAGACCAAGAGTAAGTGAGAAAATTGGGGGCTTTTAGACGAACTTAGTCTATCTGCGGAGGTTTTTATCACGTAGAGCCCCGAGGCGGTGTGGGGCGGGGGTGTGAGCCCCCCAGGTACCCCCTAATGTATATTATATATTTTGGTTAAATATGATCGCATTGCTGCCGGTTTTGTTCAAGATTTTTTATGCTTCTATTTTCTTACTCTCGGGACTAAGAATAATAATAATAAAGTTATCTAACTTCATGGTACAGAAACTAGTAAGTATTGAAGGGTACATCTTCTACGTTTCGTTCCTCTCTGGAACATCTTCAGGTAAGGAATGAATATACAAGGTGCAAATGTGTCTTCAATACACATGTGAAAGAGGTGGAGGCGTGTGGGGAGTAAGGGGAAGTAATCACATACACACAGGTGAAGAAATGGGGAAAGGTGAAAAAAATTCTTAAATTTCCTCTTGATTTACTAAATCCCAGCATGACAGAGCAGCAGGTGCCAAGTATCGGGGTCCTGTACTTGACTTTCAATTCGTAGTGAGTGTCGGGAAGAAAATTTGATTGATCAGCGTTGTGAAGATCGCGACCTCGAAGCGCTCTGCTTCACTTCATATTCACATCATTGCTACGTAACCACTGGAAAATTTCATTCCCAGTGTATGCTAAACATGAGAAAATTGGGCTAGGGCACCCCATGGGGGGCCAGAAACTGCCCAAAACCCACATTACTTAATAACAAAAACAGGGCCTAATGACCCTGAAAACGTCTTAAAACAGCATCCCAAATCGCCTTGGAAACAACCTTCGACTGCACTATACACTACAATCCATAGGATGCCTCAAACAGCTCCCAGTGAACTAGCATACAACAGCCAGAGAGTTTCATAAACAGACCACATAACCAACGCAACCTTCCTGAACAGCCTTCAAGAGCAACCACAAAATACCCCCCTGGATGAGCCCCCCCAGAAAATCCCCCTGGAGGAGACCCCCCCCCCCTAGAAAATCTCCCTGGAGGAGCCCCCCCCCGTAGAAAATCTCCCTGGAGGAGCCCCCCTCCCCTAGAAAATCCCCCTGTAGGACCCCCTCCCCTAGAAAATCCCCCTGGAGGACCCCCCTCCCCTAGAAAATCCCCCTGGAGGACCCCCCTCCCCTAGAAAATCCCCCTGGAGGACCCCCCTCCCCTAGAAAATCCCCCTGGAGGACCCCCCCTCCCCTAGAAAATCCCCCTGTAGGAGCCCCCCCCCTAGAAAATCCCCCTGGAGGAGCCCCCCTCTAGAAAATCTCCCTGGATGAGCTCCCCAAGAAAATTTTCCGGGAAAAGTTTTCACACAATTCCCCCCGAAACAGTCACTGCTGGAACATCCCGGGGCCGAGGCGAGGCAGGTGCTGGAGCGAGACCTTCATTCAATAATGGTATTGGCACTTACGCCGGCTACCAGACACTCAGCGTCACTGTTAAGGCCTTCTGAGGGGTATTATGGCTGATAGTGGTTGTCGATATACCTGGGAATAGAGTCTGTAGCAGTTGAGCTGCGATATGTTTCCTCTACCCCCGACCCTACTGAGCACTGGATCTACCTCGGAATATTCCCATAACAGCGGTGTGCCCGGCATTTTTCCTGCACCGTGTCGTGCGTTTGGATATAACATGGGGGGGGGGGGGGAATATAGCCAATAGCCATCATATATCCGTAAATTTTCACTACCGTTTCCCCTGATATGAATGTCATAAAAGATATCCTGTTGCAGCGCTCTGCCCGATATTCCTAGATAAACGACGCTGAGTCTGGTTAAACAGTGGAAGGCCAAAGCAAACGAAAGTGCTCTTGGGTCTATATAGAGAGATGACGAGCCAAAGCTGACCTCCCGACCTTTAAGCTGCTGAACAAGCTTCAGAACTTAAGTGTTCTGTTCAGAACAGAACACATAGAACCAATTCCAAAGCTCTAACGGAACTCGACGGCAAAAAATCCTCCCAAATATCGTAATCAGTGTATAGATACCTGGTTGATGGGGTTCTGGGAGTTCTTCTACTCCCCAAGCCCGGCCCGAGGCCAGGCTCGACTTGTGAGAGTTTGGTCCACCAGGCCCGCAGCAGGCCCACATGTACCTGGTTGATGGGGTTCTGGGAGTTCTTCTACTCCCCAAGCCCGGCCCGAGGCCAGGCTCGACTTGTGAGAGTTTGGTCCACCAGGCTGTTGCTTGGAGCGGCCCGCAGGCCCACATACCCACCACAGCCCGGTTGGTCCGGCACTCCTTGAAGGAAACAATCTAGTTTCCTCTTGAAGATGTCCACGGTTGTTCCTGTAATATTTCTGATGCTCGCTGGTAGGACGTTGAACAACCGTGGACCTCTGATGTTCATAGTGTTCTCTGATTGTGCCCATACCTTAAATACAGGAAATATTTATTTCCCCGAGAATAATAAACGCATGAAACAGTTGAGTTACTGAACCCTTCAACAGCTACGGTAACAACAGCTAGCAGTAAAATAGGTACCTGGGTGTTAGTCAGCTGTCACGGGCTGCTTCCTGGGGGTGGAGACTTGGTCGAGGACCGGGCCGCGGGGACACTAAAAGCCCCGAAATCATCTCAAGATAACTAAACTGTTGAATTGGCTATCACGAGCGCCCTCTACGAGCCGCAAGGCATCACCTTACGACCACTAAAGACAGAGGCCAAGCGGTAAATTAGCTAAAGACGAGCCAATTTGAGTCGATACACGTGAAGACGACCCAAGGTGAATGGAGGTTAATTCAGATGATTGCAAGCAGTGTGTGAGGGGAGGCCCTGGTGGCCCCCTAACTGCCTGCCGACCTCATGTGTCTCATTTCCCCTCGTTCCTGTTGGCCGCGTCTGGAGGAAAGCAGCATCCGTCCCCTCATTCCCTGCCTTCATTACCAAGTTAACTGGCTGCTTAACCCACCAAATTGATAATTCTAATATTAGTAATTGTTGTGGTGTCTGCTGCCGCTGTTGTTGTGGTTTGTAGTGTGGTGGTGGTGGATACCATTGTGGTGGATACCATTGTGGTGGTTGTGGATACCATTGTGGTGGATACCATTGTAGTGGTTGTTGCTGGGGAAGATGTGGTAGAGGCTTAGGTCTCTGGACAAGTAACTGGGTAAGTTATTTATCATGCTGTTTCCTCCCAAGTGCCACCAGGAGCACAGAGGTGTGCCCAGTCGTGCCACCAGGAACACAGAGGTGTGCCCAGTCGTGCCACCAGGAGCACAGAGGTGTGCCCAGTCGTGCCACCAGGAACACAGAGGTGCCCAGTCGTGCCACCAGGAGCACAGAGGTGTGCCCAGTCGTGCCACCAGGAGCACAGAGGTGTGCCCAGTCGTGCCACCAGGAACACAGAGGTGCCCAGTCGTGCCACCAGGAGAACACAGGTGCCCAGTCGTTCCCACCTCACACGACGACGGGTCGTCTTTATTGCAATACAACGGTCCTGATCACTGCAACACTGGTGCTCTACTTTTTTTTGTTTACACAGGTACGTGTCGCTACTGGATGTTGTCGCGATGTAATGTTTCTAACATGTGTAACCTTCTTAGGAATAAAATAACATTTGTTATTGGTAATGGAGCATTCATTTTAATTGGAATATAAGTGAAGTTACGCCGTCACACCGTCACCACACACACACTGTCTCAGTACCCTGACCGTCACACCGTCACCACACACACTCTGTCTCAGAGCCCTGGCCGTCACACCGTCACCACACACACTCTGTCTCAGTACCCTGACCGTCACACCGTCACCACACACACTCTGTCTCAGAGCCCTGACCGTCACACCGTCACCACACACACACTGTCTCAGAGCCCTGACCGTCACACCGTCACAACACACACTCTGTCTCAGAGCCCTGACCGTCACACCGTCACAACACACACTCTGTCTCAGAGCCCTGACCGTCACACCGTCACCACACACACTCTGTCTCAGAGCCCTGACCGTCACACCGTCACCACACACACACTGTCTCAGTACCCTGACCGTCACACCGTCACCACACACACACACTGTCTCAGAGCCCTGACCGTCACACCGTCACCACACACACACTGTCTCAGAGCCCTGACCGTCACACCGTCACAACACACACTCTGTCTCAGAGCCCTGACCGTCACACCGTCACCACACACACACTGTCTCAGTACCCTGACCGTCACACCGTCACCACACACACACTGTCTCAGAGCCCTGACCGTCACACCGTCACCACACACACTCTGTCTCAGAGCCCTGACCGTCACACCGTCACCACACACACACTGTCTCAGAGCCCTGACCGTCACACCGTCACCACACACACTCTGTCTCAGAGCCCTGACCGTCACACCGTCACCACACACACACTGTCTCAGAGCCCTGACCGTCACACCGTCACCACACACACAGTCTCAGAGCCCTGACCGTCACACTGTCTCAGTACCCTGACCGTCACACCGTCACCACACTGTCTCAGAGCCCTGACCGTCACACCGTCACCACACTGTCTCAGTACCCTGACCGTCACACCGTCACCACACTGTCTCAGAGCCCTGACCGTCACACCGTCACCACACTGTCTCAGTACCCTGACCGTCACACCGTCACCACACTGTCTCAGTACCCTGACCGTCACACCGTCACCACACACACTGTCTCAGTACCCTGACCGTCACACCGTCACCACACACACTGTCTCAGAGCCCTGACCGTCACACTGTCTCAGAGCCCTGGCCATCTTAGTTCGGGTTAAAATGGTATTCCCGACTGTATAAAAGCCACTGCCATCCTCCTCCTCCTCGGCTGGCCAGATAAGGAGGAATCCTCGAGTTTATATATTTCTTGATGAGAGCATCTTCTCGGATCCCTGTAGCCTGGAGGTGGCCTCGCCTCACTCCGGTACATGAAGATCCTCACGTGATGATATCGTGATGATATCCTAACGTTTATATAACGGAGTGTGACCCCATGCTTAACTAGAGTATTACTGTATAATAAATCAATATCATCATATAGCTCATCGAAGTTAACACAATTGAACAACGAGATCGTCGGAGAGGTGTTAACACTGTTTACAAAGGCAAATACAATCAATTATAATTTGAATATGCATGCCACCTGCAGCCGGCGGGCGGCGGCGGCGTAGGGCGATCACTAATGTCGCACCTGAAGCCATTTATGACAGAGTAATGAATCAGGAGATGTGGAGCAGGTTCCTACACGCTCGCCCAGCCCACCTGCAGCCTTCGACCCCCACTTTCTTAAATTAAATCTAAATATTCAATGAGGAATGAACCTTTTCTCCTCCCCCTAAACAAAAGACAGGCGCGCACCTCCCCCCCCCCCCACACACACACACACGCACGAGAGGCATGAGTTACAAGGAAAGGCTGTGTGAACTGCACCTCGCATCGCTGGAAGACAGGAGAGCTTGGTGGAGACATGATCTTCATACTCAAAATCCCCAGGGGAATTGCCAGGGAAAACAAAGAGGGATTATTTAACATGGGGTGATATACGCATGTTAGTATACACGCATGGGTGAAACATGTTTAACACGGGTGGTACATACATCGTGTGTACAAACACACGATGTTAGAATTTTATAATGGCCATACACAGTCTTGTGGATAAAAAAAATTTCTTACTGCGGGGACTTGGTCAAAGAAAAAATGTAATCAAGGAGACAGTTGCATGTTGCGACGTTGTTGACCAGACCACACACTAGAAGGTGAAGGGACGACGACGTTTCGGTCCGTCCTGGACCACAATCTCAAGTCGATTGTGATGAGGAATGATTGATTGATGAAGATTGGGCCACCCAAAAGGTGGCACGGGCATGAATAGCCCGTAAGTGGTGGCCCTTTTGAGCCATTACCAGTATCAAGAGCTGATACTGGAGATCTGTGGAGGTGCGACTGCACCCTGCGTGACCGGAGATGTCTCCCCCGTGTGTGATGAGGAAGTAGATGCAGGCAATGAATAGGCAAGAGCGGTGAGGAGCAAAGTACGATGTAGTAGAGGGGATAGCAGTAGGAATAAGAACTGGAGAGGGCCTATTGGCCCATACGAGGCAGCTCCTATTAAACGACGTTCTTTCCTGAGAGTGAAGTCGTCGGAGGTAAGGTATCTGGTCCACAGAGCCCAAGTCACATTGACAAGCATCATACTGAAGATTGATAATGGTCTATACGACTCGATAATGGTCCATGACGGACCGAAACGTCATCTTCTTCTGGTGTGTGGGTTTGGTCATCACACTGAAGATTCAACTGACAGCTCCCACGTTAAGTGTAAACACAGACCAAAATATTCACGAGGTCTCGGCGCTAGAGGCCTGTACACGGGCCTGACAGCTGAGTGGACAACGCTTCGGATTTGTAGTCCTGAGGTTCCGGGTTCGATCCCCGGTGAAGGCGGAAACAAATGAGAAAAGTGTCTTTCGCCCTGATGTCCCCTGTTTACCTAGCAGTAACTAGGTACCTGGGAGTTAGGCAGCTGCTACGGGCTGCTTCCTGGGGGTGGAGGCCTGGTCGAGGACCGGGCCGCGGGGACACTAAAAGCCCCGAAATCATCTCAAGATAACCTCAAGATAACGGGCATAACTGTCACGTACGTGTCAACACGTACGTGAAAAAAAATGCATTCAGTTCTGACGCGCTGGTAGGAAACAAGCTTTATTTTTTTATACTATTGTTGAGCTATTTTCTGGCTATGAGTCCAACTTTAATTGAAAAATGTGATTTTTTAAAACTGGACAATGGCGGAATATAACCGAAAACGAGAACGATTTTTATATATTTTTTTTTTATATTTTGGAAATGACTATGTTCAGGGTTTAACCGCTCTGGATATTGTGGTCACAGGTGCTATACACCTTTATGCCATCTCCCAGAAGGGCGAATTTCACGAAGCATCAAGTTCGTCATTTCGTGACGAAAAGGCCGTAGCCTAAAAAGAAAAAAAACTAGTTTTGCCTCGACATAGCGTACCGAGGGCAGAGCATCAGGGATAACAACACCAGTACGTCGAGATTTTGTAATGGGGAGACAATGAAGTTACAAAGTTTTTCTCTGGTGGTATAGGATTGTAAGTTGTACAATTCTGGGCAGGTTTTTAGCGTTGGTGGTGTTACTAGGGGCGTTACTCTTGAGAGGGGGGGGGGGGGGAGGTCGCTGCGTGGTTTTACACAACGTTAGTAGGGGGTGTTCTTGGCTATGATAACGCTGCACAATCAAAAATTTCTGGATGTAACAATTTGAATTTCGTTATAGCTCTGTCCTCGACTTTCCCCGTCTTTCCCGTCTCCTCAACTCCATCTTTCCCGTCTTCTCAACCCCTTTCCTGTCCTACAATCTTCTGTCATCTTTCTCCTGGGATCCCCAGTCGACCCATTCCACAGTCCACAACTCAATCCCCCACGTTAACCACTCAACCCCCGCCCCCTCCATAGCCCCCCCACCTCCCCTCCCGCAGCCCTCCTCTCCCCCCCCCCCAAACCCACACTCCCAGGCCTCGAGCAAGGATAACTGCTCAGGATAAGACAGTCCAGTTATTAAATGATAAATGTGCGAGGCGTTGTTAGGGGGCTGCTGTCCGGAGCCCCTAATAACATGCTTGTTCGTTCCAAACGTGCTGAACCTTATGGAACGAATGCCACATGAGAATACGGTGGCAAGACTCACTCGATGGAATAATTATTTGTATATATAATCATTAATTATTCGTATGTGGGGTGTATAGTCAGTCTAAAAAACAGAAAAAGACAGACACGAGTGGATGTGAAGGGTTAAAAAACCTACTTCAATCTGATAGCAGTACGCTGCATCCATTGGCTGAAAGAGGTTTATGCATATGCATGCACTGCGAGAGGAGGACATAAAAGAGAACATGCAGGTCCTTTTAATATTTGCATTATGCATTTCATTATTTCAATGCTCCGGTGTAATGGAAATTATAATTTGTACCGGAGTATCCTGGATCATAGCCGTGTTTCTGTAGTAAATGCCCTCAGACGGGGTACAGATCCCTGTGATTATTCTCACAGTGTAGCTGTCGGCAGCCTCTCAGGTGGGGTGGGAGGGAACATCTGCACCTCGTCTTCCTCCCACGTAAACACAATTCTCCCATCTTCCTCCCACGTAAACACAAGCCTCCCTCACCACTTGCTCCTGCGCCACTGCTCGCCTCGATCTCGACTTTACCGGGGTTTCCCGTTGATTCTAATAAGTTCATACGTGAATATAATGTGTATTCACCTGCTTTCATCAGATAAATTTGTAAACATCGTCTTGAGAGTGGGAGAACCTCCCTTCACGCACGCGCGCGCGCGCACGCACACACACACACACACACACACACACACACACACACACACACACACACACACACACACACACACACACACACACACACACACACACAAACCTGTCTCCTGAAGCCCACATAAAGAGAATAACGTCTGCGGCATATGCGAGGCTGGCTAACATCAGAACGGCGTTCAGGAACCTGTGTAAGGAATCATTCAGAATCTTGTACACCACATATGTAAGACCAATCCTGGAGTATGCGGCCCCAGCATGGAGCCCGTACCTTGTCAAGCACAAGACGAAGCTGGAAAAAGTCCAAAGGTATGCTACTAGACTAGTCCCAGAACTAAGAGGCATGAGTTATGAGGAAAGGCTGCGGGAAATGCACCTTACGACACTGGAAGACAGAAGAGTAAGGGGGGACATGATCACAACCTACAAAATCCTCAGGGGAATCGACCGGGTAAACAAGGATGAACTATTCAACACTGGTGGGACGCGAACAAGGGGACACAGGTGGAAGCTGAGTACCCAAATGAGCCACAGAGACGTTAGAAAGAACTTTTTCAGTGTCAGAGTAGTTAGTAAATGGAATGCATTAGGAAGTGATGTGGTGGAGGCTGACTCCATACACAGTTTCAAATGTAGATATGATAGAGCCCAATAGGCTCAGGAATCTGTACACCAGTTGATTGACGGTTGAGAGGCGGGACCAAAGAGCCAGAGCTCAACCCCCGCAAGCACAATTAGGTGAGTACAATTAGGTGAGTACACACACACACACACACACACTCTCTCTCTCTCTCTCTCTCTCTCTCTCTCTCTCTCTCTCTCTCTCTCTCTCTCTCTCTCTCTCTCTCTCTCTCTCTCTCTCTCTCTCTCTCTCTCTCTCTCACACTCTCACACTGTGTGTGTGTGTGTGTGTGTGTGTGTGTGTGTGTGTGTGTGTGTGTGTGTGTGTGTGTGTGTGTGTGTGTGGGGCTGCCCGTCCCTCTGCTCCTGCCCCAGACCCGTCTCCCCGTCTCTGCTCCTGCCCCAGACCCGTCTCCCCGTCTCTGCTCCTGCCCCAGACCCGTCTGCTCGTCCCTCTGCTCCTGCCCCAGACCCGTCTCCCCGTCTCTGCTCCTGCCCCAGACCCGTCTGCTCGTCCCTCTGCTCCTGCCCCAGACCCGTCTCCCCGTCTCTGCTCCTGCCCCAGACCCGTCTGCTCGTCCCTCTGCTCCTGCCCCAGACCCGTCTCCCCGTCTCTGCTCCTGCCCCAGACCCGTCTGCTCGTCCCTCTGCTCCTGCCCCAGACCCGTCTCCCCGTCTCTGCTCCTGCCCCAGACCCGTCTGCTCGTCCCTCTGCTCCTGCCCCAGACCCGTCTCCCCGTCTCTGCTCCTGCCCCAGACCCGTCTGCTCGTCCCTCTGCTCCTGCCCCAGACCCGTCTGCCCGTCCCTCTGCTCCTGCCCCAGACCCGTCTCCCCGTCTCTGCTCCTGCCCCAGACCCGTCTCCCCGTCTCTGCTCCTGCCCCAGACCCGTCTGCCCGTCCCTCTGCTCCTGCCCCAGACCCGTCTGCCCGTCCCTCTGCTCCTGCCCCAGACCCGTCTGCCCGTCCCTCTGCTCCTGCCCCAGACCCGTCTGCCCGTCCCTCTGCTCCTGCCCCAGACCCGTCTGCCCGTCCCTCTGCTCCTGCCCCAGACCCGTCTGCCCGTCCCTCTGCTCCTGCCCCAGACCCGTCTGCCCGTTCCTCTGCTCCTGCCCCAGACCCGACTCCCCGTCTCTTGCCTCATCAATAAAAATCCACTTTTGGTTCTGTCCAATAGTTTCTCTCCACCGTATCCATTTTCACTTGCCTGGAGCAGGCGTCCTCCACGGGTGTCAGGTCCACTTGAACAGTAAATCCACTTTCCTGCCATCCACTTCACATTATTTCCGCTCAAGACCACTGCAGGTCTTCTCCCACATTTATATTATTCGACGTTCTTGAAAGTTCTCGGATTATTTTCTCCCCTTGAAGGTCGCACTTGGCCCATCTTTACTGCTTTTAATACTCACCTAGTTGTGCTTGCGAGGGGGGTTGAGCTTTGGCTCTTTGGTTCCCCGCCTCTCGACTGGTGTACAGATATTGGAGCCTATTGGGCCTGCTCGGGCTCAGTGTGGTGGTTCTGTCGTTAATGTTAGGGCAATATTATGGTGGTCAGTACAGTGTGTGGTCGTGCCCGGGTGGTGGCGAAGACAGGCACTTGAGTGTAGTCTTGTAGCGGAAAATACATTTTTAACAGTTATCTAATACAAAAATAAACGTTAAGTTAACATTAATAACTGAAACTGGTCACAACACTAGCGCTGCTGAAGCAGTGGTCACAACACTAGCGCTGCTGAAGCAGTGGTCACAACACTAGCGCTGCTGAAGCAGTGGTCACAACACTAGCGCTGCTGAAGCAGTGGTCACAACACTAGCGCTGCTGAAGCAGTGGTCACAACACTACCGCTGCTGAAGCAGTGGTCACAACACTACCGCTGCTGAAGCAGTGGTCACAACACTACCGCTGCTGAAGCAGTGGTCACAACACTACCGCTGCTGAAGCAGTGGTCACAACACTACCGCTGCTGAAGCAGTGGTTACAACACTAGCGCTGCTGAAGCAGTGGTTACAACACTAGCGCTGCTGAAGCAGTGGTCACAACACTACCGCTGCTGAAGCAGTGGTCACAACACTACCGCTGCTGAAGCAGTGGTCACAACACTAGCGCTGCTGAAGCAGTGGTCACAACACTAGCGCTATAGAAACAATAATGGAAAAAGAACTTTGAATATTTTGCTAACGCAATCTTCCACAAATAATATTTTGACAGCTTTCCCGATGTGTAATAGGATTTTCCCAGAGAACGCAAGACTGGCGGGTGTGTGGAAGGGATTCATTCCCCCAGAGGTTTAGGGAGATGAAGTGGGGGCCTCATCTCCCCAGCTGCAGGAATGTGTGGACTAAGAACATTAAAATTAAGGGAATTGTAGAAAACTTTTTAGTTCATACGAGGCGGCGTCTAATTATATCCATCGGAACCTATTCATACATCTGTCTGTCCATACTGGAAACAATCCTTCGATCCCTTCTATTATGTAATCAGGTAGTTTGTTCTATAGATTAACTACGCTGTTTCTAACCCAGTCTTTAGCCAGGACTTTCCTAAAGTCCTGGCTAAAGACTAAACTTCTTTAGTTTAGTCTAAACTTTAGAACTAAACTTCTAAAGTTTAGACTAAAGTCTAAATTTCTCCCATTTATATTGTTTCCAGTTCTCTTTTGTACTTATATATTTAAAGCGTTGTTTATATTCCCCTTTTAAAGAAGCATAAACAAAGAAACAAAATCGGGACATTAATACCAAAGGAATTTGACATATTGACCTGTAATCTATGAGAAAAAAGTGTACGCGCGCGCTTGGGAAATTTAGATTTGCTGGTTTGATCCCATTGAAGAGCTTCTCCATTTGTCCTCTTAAACTGGATCCATTTAATATGGCTCCACAGACCTGATACACCTGCACTCTAGGTTCCGGGAGTTGTTAAACTTCCCAAGACTGGGCCCTCTCTTGTGGTAACTTGGTCCAACAGGCTATTGATTGGAGTGGCCCGCAGGCGCGCACATCCTCTACAGCCTGGTTGGTCCAGTGTTTCCTGCAGGAATGTGTCTAATTTTCTCTTGAAGAGGCCTAGTTTTGTACCAACAATATTGTTGACATTTGCGCGGGAGGAGATTGAATGGCCGTGTACTTCTGATGCTCAATGAACAAATCCACAAGGGCCGTGACGAGGATTCGAACCTACGTCTAAGAGCATCCCAGACGCTGTCTTAATCGACTGAGCTACGACATGGTAAAAGAATTGCAACCAGAAATTCTACTGAATTCTGATGTTCAATGTGTTCTCCGAGTCTCTCTACAATACCTTTACGCCTCATAGGCTCTCTCCCGTATTTCCTACCATATATTTCCCGTCAGTGTTGCATTTCACATGCATGCTATAATGCATATATTATGTGATACCCCGCGCGTCTCTCTTTACAGGGAGTTCGTTTTCCCTGGAAACACAAACCGAAACTGTCTCTATTTTCCGCATATTAAAACTTGTAATAAAGTTGTTACATCTTGGCTTAACGTGTTTATGACGTATTAGAACGTTGTTACAACTTGCTATATTGGTTGTTATAACTGGTTAGGTGGTGGTAAAACTTGTTCGAACGTTGTACCAACGTCGTAGTTTCGGTGTGTGTTTGGCGGGTTGAGAGCTTTGAGATGGTCCCTATAGTTTAGGTGCTTAACTGGGTCGATGGGTGGCATGTATGGTGTCTGTATTCCTTTTTTTCTCTCGGAAATCTGCACTTTTTTGAAAGGGGGCAGCGAGTACTGGGGAGTACTCAAGGCAAGGTAGCACAAGGGCTTTGAAAAGTACGAGTCCGGTGATCCCGGGCGCCGGCGAGAAACAGTGGGCAGAGTTTCTTTCACCCTATGCCCCTGTTACCTAGCAGTAAAATAGGTACCTGGGTGTTAGTCAGCTGTCACGGGCTGCTTCCTGGGGGTGGAGGCCTGGTCGAGGACCGGGCCGCGGGGACACTAAAGCCCCGAAATCATCTCAAGATAACCTCAAGATAACCCTGGATTACAAGTTCTAAATTATCCAATCATTTTCTTTGCTAATGCTGTCTGTATTCGCGTACTAATGCTCACTGAACGTTACCCCATCTGACTTTATTATTCACAGTTCCTTTATTTTCTTGTTTTTTCTTCATCTGGTTGTCTTGGATAATGTATTTCGCTTTAGTTCTTTATTTTTACGATTGGTATCTGGAATTTATTACTGTTGAACATCATGTTATTTTCCGTTGCCCAATCGAAGACTTTTATTGACGTCGGCCTTAATTGTTGACCAGACCACACACTAGAAGGCGAAGGGGCGACGACGTTTCGGTCCGTCCTGGACCATTTTCAAGTCGATTGTCCCAGGATTACATTCACAATCGACTTGAGAATGGTCCAGGACTGCCCGAAACGTCGTCGTCGTCGTCCCTTCACCTTCTAGTGTGTGGTCTGGTCAACATACTTTAGCCACGTTATTGTGACTCATCGCCTGCGTCGGCTTTAATTAATTTTTGATACAAAAGTAATCTTCATGCTGATATGTGTATCGTGAGCAGAGGATGACACAAGGCTGTCTCTTGTATTTTTGTCTATATCTGACATAATGACAAAAGGCATTAGCGCAAGGACTCTCCTGAGCCACAGAGCTTTTCTCTGAACTTAGACTTGATCTTATTTGACTCTTGTTCATTGCATTCTGTTTAACTGAAATTTAATATCCATTGTCCTACTTTACCTGTAATTTTATGAGCTATCACTCCACGGCCACATTTATCAAATGTCTTTGCAAATGTCCATGTATTCATAAGAACATAAGAACAAAGGCAACAGCAGAAGGCCTATTGGCCCATACGAGGCAGCTCCTGTTTATAACCACCCAATCCCACTCATATACTTGTCCAACCCGCGCTCGAAACAATCGAGGGACCCCACCTCCAGCACGTTATGCGGGAATTGGTTCCACAAATCAACAACCCTGCCACCGAACCAGCATCTACCCAAGTCCCTCCCAAATCCAAACCCATCCAATTTAAACCCACTGTTTCGTGTTCTGTCTTGTGTTCATGCAAATTCAACATGCATTTTGTTTTTTCTTCTAATGCTTCTGTGATTTTGCAGTAATAGTTGAGTAATTACGAAAAGCAAGATCTTCCTACTCAAAATCTATTTTGACCAGGATTATAAAAGTCATTGTTCACCACAAAACTTGAGATTTGATTCCTACTCACTCTTCCATAAGCTTAAGGGATGCATATTAGTGCGACTGGTCTGTAGATTTTTTACCTTTGGGCAGAGAAGTTGAATAAGGTTTAAGAAGTTAAAGGTTTCAAGTGCTTCTGGTATCTCCCAGTGTATCCAAGCTTTTTATTGATACTACACTTGGTACTCAAGCTACTGGTACTTTACATTTCTTTGTAAATATTGAATTTAATTTTCAAAGTTTGCTGTGTTCTTGTTTTCATCAGTTATATTATCAGAGTTTTGGATATGATTTATAAAGAAGCTGTCGGTCTTAAATTTTCATGTTGTTTATTGCAATGGTAAACATAGCCTCATATTATTACTTTATCAGTCCCAAGATGCAAGATTAGGAAGCTGCATCTTGGCAGCAACATTGTTTGCTGGTAGATCAACCTTCTCCTAATTGCTGGTTGCAACTCTTCTATCCTCCTCAGTTTAGAGGCGGGACTGTGTCCTCAGAGGAATATTCCTGCAGATCTTTCACCAGGGACACCCAGACTTTAGGTCCAACTCTTTCCGATGTAAGTTTCCTTAAGAGTTTCTGATTCTCATCTGAATATAACCCACTTTTGAACGTCGTCCATTTAATATCCATGATCTTGATGGACAAGATCGTCTATGAATGTTTGTTTATGAGCCGAGGGATGACTTTTGTATCTTTACTCTCTCTGTCTGTCTCTCTCTCTCTCTCTCTCTGTGCCTGTCCTACCCATCCTCTAGCCATGGCGTGACAAGGGACTATTTGGGTGTCTGAGTGACAGCAAGCGCCCCCCCCCCACACTGAGTGGGGCATCACAACAAGGCCTGCTACACCGTCTACCGTCTTCTCCTCTGGTCTGAAAAAACCAGGACTGGGGCTGGACTATAACAATGAGGAAAAAAGTTATATTAACCCAGGTTGCGTGACCAAGAAGAGTTGCTTTTGTGTGTGGCGTGCGAGGCTTTTTTTTCCCCCCCTCCCACTATGTCCTCTGTTCTATTCATGGAGCAAGATTGTCTCACTGGAACGAATTCAGTATCATAGGAGATGGAGTGAGGGATCTGACGTTTCTCCGGTCTTGACCTTCCTGCTCTCTCTTCCTCCTTGACATGTCCAGGACATTTCTGCCCTCTCGATATTTTCCCGGTCCAAGGTGACACAGGTAGAGGCTAAACACTCAGATGTTTGAACATCTGAGTGTTTAGTCTCAGGCAGATCAGAACATCTTTAGTGTTTAACCTAACCTTACTGAAAGACTGGACCCCAAAGATTGACCTCCAAAGACTGGACCCCCCAAAGACTGGACCCCCCAAAGACTGGACCCCCCAACAGACTGGACCCCCCCAAAGACTGGACCGCCCCAAAGACTGGACCCCCCCAAAGACTGGACCCCCCCAAAGACTGGACCCCCCCAAAGACTGGACCCCCCAAAGACTGGACCCCCCTACAGACTGGACCCCCCCAAAGACTGGACCCCCCAAAGACTGGACCCCTCAAAGACTGAGGGTTAAAATTGAGAGGGTTTTTGCTTTTGGTCTCCCATTTCTGGTTTTGGTCTCCCATTACAGGTTGGTTAGAATAAAATACTCGTGGATACTAGACAACCACATCTTTCCAAGAGGGGGACAAATAAATAAGGGCCAAAAATACATAGGGGTCAAATTATCACCAACCATTTAAAAAAAAATCCCTTCTCAATTCTACTTCTCGTTTTTTTTGGCAAAGACAGAGAGAGAATTCTTTACTACAATTATTCTTACCCCTTCTCTCTGTTATACATAATTTTACTTTTTTCCTGATTCAGACAAAGGTTGACAAAAACGAAATGAGGGGCAGAAAATGGGAGATAAAATAGATGGACAAGGGAGGAGATATTGAGGGAGCAAAATACATGAAGGCGGATACATTTTTTTTTAACATAAATGGAGTTAAAGGGACAATGTATTTGGCTCCGTGAAATAAAACTGGAGGTAAATTGAGAGGTGTAAATAAAATAAAATAAAAAATAGGTGTTTAAAGGATAAAGATGGTAAATGGGAGAGGCCCCCGTAAGCATGATGGAGAAAATGGTGATAATGGGTGTTAATGGATGCTAATGGGAGAGTGAGTTCCTTGTTTTCCAGGCCGCTGCTGGTGTGGGAGTTACTGTTCTCCCAGGCCGCTATTGTGGGAGAGAAGAGGGAGTGAGTTATCAGGGGAAAGCGCCAATCCATTACGACTATATAGCACTGGGAAGGGGTCACGATAAGGATTTGTGATGGAATGGGGGACAGGAGTGGTGCCCCAACCACTTGTGGACGGTCGGGAGATTGAACGCAGATCTGCATGAAGCGAGACCGTCGCTCTACCGTCCAGCCCAAGTGGTTACTGTCCTCCCAGGCTCCATAGTGGTTTGGGAGGATGGTAGATATTGTGGGAGAGTGATTGTTGTACTCATATAAACTTATCAGAATTTTCTCTCGGGGGATTGAACTTCGCCTCTTTGGTCAATTAACTGGTGTACAGGTTCCTGAGACTATTGGGCTCTTATCATATCCACATTTGAAACTGTGTATGGAGTCTGCCTACACCACGTCACTGCCTAATGCATTCCATTTGTTCACTATGGCACTGAAAACATTCTTTCTAATGTGTGAGAGGTTTATTTTGGCTACTCGGTTTCCACCTGTGTCCCTTTGTGTGAGTGCGAACATGGTAAATAGTCTGTCTTTTCTATCTTGCCTATCATTTCCCTTCATAGTTTTGTACGTGATAATCTTTTGTCTTCCAATGACGTGAGGTTTAACTCCTGTAGCCATTCCTGGATCTCGTACCTCGTAGTTCTGGGACTAATCTGGTTGTTTTTCTCCGACCTTGACTAGATATGGATTCCACGCTGGAACTGCATACTTCAGGATTGGTCTGACATGAGTGATGTACAAAGTTCTGAATGATTTCTTAAATTTCGAAAGGTAATTCATAATTGTTGCCTAACCTTGCACATTCCTCTGATGATATCTTCCTGATATGGTCCCCATCAGCGGGTGATGAGGGGGGGGGCCTGGAGGTGTGATGAAGGGGGCCCCCTGAAGATGTGATGAAGGGGGCCCCCTGAAGATGTGATGAAGGGGGCCCCCCTGAAGATGTGATGAAGGGGGCCCCCCTGAAGATGTGATGAAGGGGGCCCCCTGAAGATGTGATGAAGGGGGGCCCCCCTGAAGATGTGGTGAAGGGGCCCTTGTGTGCCACCAGCAGGCAGGAGAGGAGGGGGCTTCTGCTGCCTTCACCAGTCTGTCGTGACGTGCAGAAGCGAAATAAACTCCCACGAGTGTGCCGTGTGTGAGAGACCTATACATTGCCTGATGTTACTCCGTCTGGTGAATGATCTCGGAAACTGCGAGCGATTTCTGAGGGGAGCAATCCACTTTTTCGGCGGCAAAAAAAGCGTCCAAGTGGAGGGCCCACTTCAACTAATCGGTTCGTCTAGTTATCCAGTTAGACACTGGTTCAAGTGGTAATTGCTGGGTTGATATCATTATAGGTCCTCAGACAATAGTGACCTATGTATACTGTTGCTGTGACCACTAAGGTTGACCATGTGCAGGCGAGGAGTCACAATAACGTGGCTAAAGTAAGTTGAGCAGACCACACACTAGAAGGTGAAGGGACGACGACGTTTCGGGCCGTCCTGGACCATTCTCAAGTCGATTGTGAATGGTCCAGGACGGATCGAAACGTCGTCGTCCATTCACTTTCTAGTGTGTAGTCTGGTCAACGTTGACCATGTGCTTATGCCTTCGCATGTTGGGCTGGGAGGGTCTGCAGGGCTGCGAAGTTCAAGTTCTGATTAACTTTGTTTTCCCAACACAGCCTCTGTCAGGCTCTGTTATAAAAGTTGAGCCTCTCCAAGTGTTCTACTGTTCTCGACGGGACTATGTTCTTCAGCACTTTACAAGGAATAATTGTCAGCGACACTGGTCTATAATTTACTGCCTCCTGTGAACAAATCCACAAGGGCCGTGACGAGGATTCGAACCTGCGTCCGGGAGCATCCCAGACACTGCCTTAATCGACTGAGCTACGACAGGGTTCACGGCCCTTGTGGATTTGTTCATTTGATGCATCACGTTAGTGTGTGTACTGCCTTCTGTCTCTCCCCTCTCGTGAATATTGGGACTAAGTTGGCCTTTTATAGAATCCTGGGAGAATTCCTGTATCGAATGCTTTATTAAATATCTCCGTTAGCGAGTGACATAACACCTGTGTAGCCTCCTTCAGTAGCCATGGAGATAGTCAGTCTGGCTCGATTGATGTTGTTGCGTCTTTTTTCTTCAGGTGTTTTTTTAATCTCTTCCACAGTGACTACCGTGTCGTCTGGCCTTTCATCACTCATTTCTAGTCTTTATCTTGGTTCCATTGTAAAGATTTAGTGAATTTTATCGTTTAGTTCCTCACATACCTCCTTGTCGTTTTCCGTGAGACTTTTCCCTTGATTTTTTAGCTTTGTCACATGAGCTCTTAACTATTTGTTTCCTTACATAGGTATAAAACAGCTTTGGTTGTTCCGTAGCTTTTGCAGCTGCTGTCATTTTCAAAATTCTCAACCCCTTTTCCCTGTCGATTCATTTCAGGCTCACTTTAGCGCATTTATATTCTCCTCTGTTCCTTCCCCTCTTCTACTTTTCCATTATTTTTTTTATTCCTCTTCTTTTCTTGGTTTCTCCTATTAAACCAGGGATTTACTTTGCCATTCCCATCCACCGTCTTCTTGAGTGGGATGTATATTTAGGCTGCATCTGGACTCTTCTGAGTGACAACTTCCCTAATTTCATTTGTCTCCCCTTCCAGTTCTCTCTCCCACTGGACGTCACTCAGAAAATCCATCACCTTACTGTAGTCCCCACTTCTGTGTAGTCTGAGTATGAGTAGTCTGAGTATGAGTAGTCTGAGTATGAGTAGTCTGAGTATGAGTAGTCTGAGTATGAGTAGTCTGAGTATGAGTATACTCCTCGACGTGTTGAGGTGTATCCAGTTCCTTTAGTTCCGTTACATCCTGAATCGCGATAATGTTGTAGTCACTAGCTTCTAGGGGCATCTCGTGCCGTGTGTGGTGAGAGAGAGGGCGTGCCGTGTGTGAGGGGGCCGTGCAGTGTCTGAGGGGGCCGTGCAGTGTCTGAGGGGGCCGTGCCGTGTCGGACAAGAGCGTGTAAAGCAACGATCTGAGCGACCAGAGATATATCAGGGCTGAGGGCGGTGTTGAAGCATAGTTTGGGGCAGCGGTGAAACAGCGCGCGTCAACAAAGTGTACATTGCTCGTATCTCGCAGAAGGCAGCTTGATGCACGCACTTTTCTGAGGGGTTTCATTCGTGTCTGAAATACATATTGATATAACATGTACACCTCGCAACTTTCTCTAGTGCTTTAGCGTTTTAAATCTAAGTGCGTTTCGAACGCCAACTCCTGGAATGCATAAACTTTTTTAAACAAAAGTTTGTACAGAAGCTTTCTTAAACAATAACATGAGAGAGAGCGTCCTAGAATACATCCTCAGTAACTCAACTTGAAGACTGTAAAAGCCTTTGCCTTTGGGGTAAATTCCGAGAGATTTCCCCTTCTCTTTTTACCCAAGACGACGAATGTTTTAAAACTGGGAAGATAGCGATTCTTAAATTTATCGATTATGGATTTTTTTAGAGAGTAAGTGCTGCAGGTGAACGAATATTAATATGGCGGTGATCTATTAAAGGTTCAAATAAAATTTGATGGAAAAGTTAGAACGCTTCAGGGAGCGTTCAGCTGTAGAGGAGAGTGAGAAGAGTCTGCGTTCTTGACGGTTAAACGCTGAAGAGGACATTGACGGAGTCTCGAACTTTTTTCCACCTGGTTATTCTCCTCTCTCTCTTTCTTTCTTTCTCTCTCTCTCTCTCTCTCTCTCTCAACCTCAATATTATCCTTCGCATTTTCAACTTTGCGTTTAAGGAACATGAATTCCAGATTATTTAAAAATGCAACCATGTCAATAATGGAGGAAGGTGGAGATGGAAGAGTTAGGGTAAGGGATGTTAGCGTGAGCTGAGGGGGAGTTGTGTGCTGACTGACCTTCACACAATGTTGCTGACTGAAGGAGCAGTCCGCAGTAGCTCCTTCGGTGCACTGCTGACTGGAGGAGCAGTCAGCAGTAGCTCCTTCGGTGCACTGCTGACTGGAGGAGCAGTCCGCAGTAGCTCCTTTGGTGCACTGCTGACTGGACGAGCAGTCAGCAGTAGCTCCTTCAGTGCACTGCTGACTGGACGAGCAGTCAGCGGGAGCTCCTTCGTTGTGCTACTGACTGGAGCAGCAGTAGCTCCCTCAGTGCACTGCTGACTAAAGCAGCAGTCAGCAGTAGCTCCCTCAGTGCACTGCTGACTAAAGCAGCAGTCCGCAGTAGCCCGTCCTGAGCACTACTGGTCACGAATGCACTTGAGGAAGCGTTCTCGAGATAAACTCTCCTCCCTGCAGAATCTCGTGAGCTCCTTGAGGCTGTCTCGTAACAATTACCTGCTTGATTAAATTGTCTCTGGCGTCACAATGAGGTAATTAGATACAAATAAATACAATAAGATAATACGTGTCAAAATAATACACAAGTACATGTACAATGAATGAATATAATACGAGCAGAAAAAGCTTAAATGGAACTAATCAATTTAAATAAATCTTAAAGATCAAATCAATAAGAAACGACGTTAGTTTCCTTACTTTGTGACGTGTGTGTGGGGTTGGTCATCCTGTGTTCAGCCAGGTTGTTGTGGACCATCGTCTGCATCAGATCAATAACACAGAAGCTGTGTGGCAGTGGGCTAGTCTTGGTCCTAAAATTAAATATTCCTCGGATATGAAAACCATCGTTTTGCAGGATTAGTGAAAGCAGATGGTGTTTAGTAAGACCCAGGTCAGGGCTTTCTAGCCTCTATCCCCCTCCTTCATCTATCCTCCCTCCTCTATCTATCCTCCGGGCATCCCTAGTGCCATCCACGTGCCCACGTGTTGATTATAAAAAAATGATGTAGACTAACACTCAATTGCGTGTACAGTATTTGGAATTTGCATCTATAAATGGGCATCAACATTAACCATTTAACGAATTTCAAGTTTAGAATAGATGGATTAAGACGTCCTAGTTAACTTACACACATTCAGACACTGATAAGCAAAGACAACGAAGTATGAGATTGGTTCTTTATCTCACTTAAGTATATAATATATTCACCAATATTAAAAGCTATTTTCTCTTCACATTCACCGAATACACACACATACACCAAGATCTGAAAGGATAAGTAAAAGGACAATATATCCCAGAAATACTACGCATAAAGATCAATAAAGTTTGGTTAGAGGACAATATAATAAAAATAATTCCTTAAAATAATAAATAAATAAAAAATAAAAATATTACGAGATTTTGTTACGAGGACAATTCATTTCAAATTACAAAGTAAAGCAAGATATAAAACATTAAATTATAAACAACAATAAACTTTGACATAATTAAAATCAAAATAGTAGTTATAATTTTAACTGCACTTTTCAATTAAAAATTACTGTCTTGGTAATCTACATGACTGACAGTTGAAATATATAAATATTTTCTTGTAAATGTGAGCCATTTAGACTCGTACAACTTATTGTGTGAGAGTGATTTGATAAACTTTAAGTCAAAACACTAAACTTTAACAAATATCCTTTTAAAAACCTAAGATTCTTAGTATTAATGCATTAAAATGTATATGAAACATAATGTATAACTGGCAAGATGTGTTGTTGTAATGTTAATTGGTAAAAAACAATAAAGTTAACAAAATATTAAATATCGTAGGTGATAGAAGAATTTTAGATTTAATGGAGGACAGCGAGATCCTATGCTTACTAAGATTAATCTTATCATTTAAGATTATGCTTATTTAAGCATCATTATGCTTTTTTAAGATTAAACTTATCACGATAAAAAAAATATTTTACACATAAACTGCAGCAAAACTAAGAGGAAAGGTTTTCCCAGGTGTTATCTCATAACTTGGTTTTAAAATATCACTAATGAGGCCTCATCTGCAGAGTGAATTAATGACTTGGTTGATGGTGTTTAGACCTACCACCCCTAACACACACCCCAGGGACCAGTTATGGCCCGGGTGGTGGAAGGTCGCCTTTCACAGGCACTAGAGATCTTGTTTTTTCAATTTAATGAGAAATAAGTTGGAAAATCCAAATGAGAAATAAGCTGGAAAATCCAGGTGAGAAATAAGCTGGAAAATCCAGACTGACATAAATGTGTTGCTGAGAAAAGTAACACACACACACACACACACACACACACACACACGCACGCACACGCACGCGCGCGCACACACACACACACACACACACACACACACACACACACACACACACACACGCACGCACACACACACACACACGCACACACACACACACACGCACACACACACACACGCACACACGCGCACACACACACACACACACACACACACACACACACACGCACGCACGCACACACACTCTTTCTCTGAAAGATCATGAGCCCTGTGGGACGGGTCACATGGTCAGTGAACTCTTCCCGTATATCGTCATTAACAGACGCAACATCTGTATTAAAATTTTCACTTTAGACACTTGTAGAGAGTATCTCTCGAGTTTATTTTGGATCGAGAAACGCTGTTTCACCATTAGCATTTAAGGCGACCTGCATGCCAATAAGTGCTTCAATCAACGGGAGAGAATATATAAATATGATTGGGGGCTGTTTTCATCTTTGAAACAACCTGGTCTATGATATCTCTGGGCGTGTGTGTATATACGTCAGATATACGTCAGTGAACAGTGTTGTCTGTCAACGCCAAAATAAATGCTATGGCTGTTATCCTTCCTAGGGTTGATAGGCATCTCCTTAGACAATCATGAGACTGGTGCTTGGTATATCCTCTTGCGAACCGATGGCATATCCCCCTTGTGAACCGATGGCATATCCCCTTTGTGAACCCATGGCAAATCCCACTTGTGAACCCATGGCATACCCCATATAAATATACGTGTATATAGACGAGGAGTCACAATAACGTGGCTGAAATATGTTGACCAAACCACACACTAGAAAAGTGAAGGGACGACGACGTTTCGGTCCGTCCTGGACCATTCTCAAGTCTTCACTTTTTAGTGTGTGGTTTGGTCATCAATATATGTATATATATAAATGGTATTCATATATATGAACCTGTGTGTAAAAGACACACATATGTTGTAATGAAACCAGCTGATGAAAAGTGTGTTTGAGGTAACTCGTGAGTAAAATAGTCTGTAGGTGGACGGCTAGAATTAATACATATATAAATGGAAGTGTTCTTATTGTGGTCTCCTCTCCTAAAGATTGTTTCAAGAAGTGAAATTCTGAACCGGTAGGCACTGGGCCCTCCTCGGTGTCCTGGTTGATGGTTTCCCATGGTTTCAGAGCTCAATTTTTTGTTTTGTTTTCTTTACACATCTTATTAGTATCGACCTTTGATTCTTCCTTTCAAACTGGCGTGGCGGGGCGAGCCACGAATCGAGACTGGCTGGCTCTTCTGTCCACTAGGTGTGTTGGGTTATGTCCCAGGCGCAGATCCGACCGCTTCCTCAGGCTCCTGTCCCTTTCTGGTCCCTTCCACTCGCTCCTCTCCCTTCCTCTGCTGTTTCTGTGGCAGGTACGTTGTCTCGTTCCCCTCCCATGATCCTCCAATTCAATTTCTTTATTATGCACTCCATACCTATCCCGTGGGCGGTGGTGGGACGGGTTACAGAGGCACAGAATGGGCTCAGGTACTGAAACCCATAGTTCGTTTAGCTAACCAAGTGGCCATATATTGAAGCTAGTTATACAATTGTTAATGTTACATACACATGTACATATACATATATATATATATATATATATATATATATATATATATATATATATATATATATATATATATATATATATATATATATCCATGTACGTTCCATGAAATGTTTGGTCCGCTTACGTGGGGGCAAAATATATATTGATCTCTTGTATATATAAACCCGATGTCTTTGATGATCATATACATTTGTTTTCATCTTATGTCAGGTTAAATGTTAACTTTCGCCCTTAACGGTCTGGCGGACATGCAAGTGAAGCCCATTCTTAGGATGAGGCTGCCCCCACCTTCCTAAAAAAAAAATTGTTTTGCGTTGATGTGAAGCGCGGGTTTCCAGGAGCGTTTATCTGAATACAAGCATGGGTATTACCGCCTCCCCTACCCATACCCGTTCTCGCAAATTTAATAAGTCAATATTGACTTATTAAATATGTGCATAGGTGACATAACATAATAGATACCCTTAAAAAGATTCATAGAAAACACCGACCTTACCTAACCTTGTTAGTATCTTAAGATAAGCATCTTATTGCTTCGTAATTACAATTATTACCTAACCTATAATAGGTATAGGTTAAGTAATAATTGTAATTACGAAGCAATAAGATGCTTATCTTAAGATACTAACAAGGTTAGGTAAGGTCGGTGTTTTCTATGAATCTTTTTAAGGGTATCTATTATGTTTAGTATATCACCTATGCACGTAGTTAATAAGTCAATATTGACTTTACGAATTCCCTACCCATACCCACTCGTTGTTGGTGGCGGTGATCTTCGCGACTGAAAGGAGAATATTCGAGTCAATCTTATAACTTTAGAAACTCGGTTATCCACGTTGATATATTCAAGGATTTCCCCGCCCCCTATATCCCTCTATCTCTCTCTCTCTCTCCTAGCCCTTAAATTCATCCCCCCCTCTCCCCCTATCCCATCGTGGTAGACAATAGGCACACACACACCTATTCTCATCAGCCCTCGGTAATGCCTATAGCGCCCTGTCCGAGAATAGGTACATAACTTTTCTGAGCCAGTGAAACACCTAGTGGATATTTTTTTATCCACGGGTGTTTCTAAGTCCTAGCGAGGCTTTTTGACCTCCGTGTAGCTAATCCATCTATGCTAAAAATAATCCTCGCTTTATTATTATTGGCTGCATTGATTGCAATGACTACATTGTAATCAATTGCCTATATACCCCTGTGTTTTCACCCTCATATGCTGGTTACAAACTAGAAAAAACACATGCTTAAAACCCCCTCTCCCTTGCACTGCTTGCTTTTTAAAATGACATGTCTATGGTGCTCGAAAGCAAAAATTGTTGCGAAAAAATCATTTTTTGTTTTGATATTGTTCATTAGCAGCCAGGAAGCATGAAAATCCAAGTAAAAAGTTTCTACCTTGTGTAGTTTAGCTGGAGTGGCCGGGAGAATTTGCGGTTTTTATTTTTTTTTTCGTTGGTGGTTTAAAACTGAGGCGAGTTGCCACGTTGCTATCAATGTTAAAAGTAATAATCAGTATAAATATTTTGTGTTGTAATATTACATTTGGTTGCATTGACTTCGCTTTTAAAGTTTCATAGTTATTGTTAATCGATTTATGCTGCTGTACTCGGTACTGATTTGGACTGTTTCTCCCGCACAGCATAGGCCCCCCCCCCCACACTGCCCGGGGGGAGCCGCCCCCGCACTGCCCGGGGCCTGAACGCACTTCTATTAAAGGTGAGTACTGGGGAAGACGGACACTATTCTCAAGTGTCCATTACCAACATATGTGAGTGGTTATCTTGAGGTTCCCTTGAGATGATTTCGGGGCTTAGCGTCCCCGCGGCCCGGTCCTCGACCAGGCCTCCTTTTTTTGTTTCACCCCCCCTCCCCCCTCCCTCCCGGGAAGCAGCTCGTAACAGCTGTCTAACTCCCAGGTACCTATTTACTGCTAGGTAACAGGATCATCAGGGTGAAAGAAACATTTTGCCCATTTGTCTCCGCCTCCACCGGGCATCGAACCCGGAACCTCAGGACTACGAATCTGAAACGCTGTCCACCCAGCCGTCAGGCGCCACCGGAGTGATGTAAAGATTTTCTATGGAAATATTACATTTTTGTTAACATTTTAATTTTACGTTATTATAAGTTTTCGTTATTACTTATGATTGGAATTTTCTTAGTTAAAACTACGAGAAATGGGACCAAAACTTAGTTTACCTAACTTGTCAATATTAATTTCCTTAACACATTGAATTAGTAAGAATAAACCAATTTGGGAAGAAATTACACACAGAAATCACAATTGCGTGATGCATCAAATGAACAAATCCACAAGGGCCGTGACGAGGATTCGAACCTGCATCCGAGAGCATGTCGTAGCTCAGTCGATTAAGGCAGCATCTGGGATGCTCTCGGACGCAGGTTCGAATCCTCGTCACGGCCCTTGTGGATTTGTTCATTTAAGAACAGTGCTGAATATAGTGGAGGTGTGAGGCGCCAAGCCGGCCACCCTTATAGAGCTATTTTGACTATAGAGCCAAATGGGCCACTCCAATAGTGTGTGTGGGCGGCACAAAGCTACACCAAAGGTTCTCTGACCATTGTGCCTCTGTAGCCTCCAGGCAAACTGTCCCTTTGCTGGCTGTTAAGGCTCGGGGGAATTGAGCGCGAGCGCGCAGGACGTCCACAGGATGAAATATCCGACACCAGCTCCTTGCTGTAAAATCCCCCGTAAGATCTGGACCCAGATTCACGAAACAGTTACGCAAGTACTTACGAACGTGTACATCTTTTCTCAATCTTTGTCGGCTTTGGTTACATTTATTAAACAGTTTAGAAGCATGAAAACTTCCCAATCAACTTTTGTTTTTGTTATTAACAGCCTCCTGGTGCTTCGGAGCCCCCGAAATGATCTCAAGATAACCTCAAGATAATTTGTGAATCACCCCACTGCTAATAAGATATCAGATAACATATGGTTGGTGATTAGGGGAATGAAGAACAATTAGGGGAATGGAGAAGGGTAAGGGAATGAAGGGAGGGAAAGAATGAATGAATTGACATATTTTGGGTATAAAAAGTCGTAATTTCAAACTGCAAATATGTGCGGAGAGTCAGAATTTGGCTCCAAAATATGGCCCAGGAGTCGGATTTAGGATATTTGGGATATTTTGAAAACTGCAGGGGGGTTTGGACAAAATGTGACCCAATGCGGTTTTCAGTAATTGTCATACTTTCGGTTTAAATTTCATAATTTCAAACTGCAAATATGTGCAGAGAGCCAGAACCTGGCTCCAAAATATGGCCCAGGAATCGGATTTGGGATATTTTGAAAACTACAGGGGGGTTTGGGCAAAATGTGACCCATCGCCGTTTTCAATGATTGGCATATTTTTTTTTTAAGTCGTAATTTCAAACTGCAAATATGTGCAAAGAGCCAAAATTGGCTCCAAAATATGGCCCGGAGTCGGATTTGGGATATTTGGGATATTTTGAAAACTGCAGGGGGGTTTGGGCAAAATGTGACCCATCCCAGTTTTCAGTAATTGACATATTTTCGGTATGAAAAGTCGTAATTTCAAACTGCAAATATGTGCAGAGAGCCAGAATTTGGCTCCAAAATATGGCTCAGGAGTCGGATTTGGAATATTTGAGATATTTTGAAAACTGCAGGGGGGTTTGGGCAAAATGTGACCCTGTGCGGTTTTCACAGACTTTGCAAAGTTTTACACAGACTTTGCAAAGGCGTTCGACAAATGTGACCATGGGGTGATATCTCACAAAATGAGGTCAATGGGAATAACTGGAAAAGTAGGACGCTGGATACTCAATTTCCTGTCGAACAGAACACAAAGAGTAACAGTCAATCAGATAAAATAGTCCAAGCGATGTTAAAAGCTTTGTACCTCAAGGTGTATACAGTCCTTGCACCGCAACTGTTCCTTATTCTCATATCTGATATAGACAAAAATACACGCCACAGCTTCGTGTCGTCCTTTGCAGATGACACAAAAATCAGCATGAAAATTACCTCCGCTGAAGACATTGAAAAACTAAAAGCAGATGTCAACAAAGTCTTCGATTGGGCAGCAGAAAATAACATGGTTTAACAGTGATAAATTTCAGGTACTCAGGTACGGCAAAAATGAGGATCTGAAACATAATACACGGTACAAAACACAATCGAATCTTCCCATAGTAGGAAAACAGCATGTCAAGGATTTGGGAATAATGATGTCCGACGATCTAACGTTTAGGGAGCATAACCAAGCAAATATCGCGTCAGCCAGAAAAATGATCGGATGGATTACGAGAACTTTCAAATCCAGGGATCCCATCACAATGGTTGTACTCTTCAAGTCACTTGTGTTGTCCCGTCTCGAGTACTGCTCAGTACTCACTTCCCCCTTCAGAGCAGGAGAGATTGCTGAAATAGCGGGAATACAGAGAACGTATACGGCACGCATAGACGAGATAAAACACCTAAATTATTGGGATCGTCTCAAAGCTCTCCAAATGTACTCTCTAGAAAGGAGACGAGAGATATACCAAATAATATACACATGGAAAATACTGGAGGGCCAGGTCCCAAATCTACACGGTAAAATAACAACGTACTGGAGTGAATGATATGGAAGAAAATGCAATATTGAACCAGTGAAGAGCAGAGGTGCCATAGGCACAATCAGAGAACACTGTATAAACATCAGAGGTCCGCGGTTGTTCAACGTCCTCCCAGCGACTATAAGAAATATTGCCAGAACAACCGTGGACATCTTCAAGAGAAAACTGGACTGTTTTCTAAGAGAAGTTCCGGATCAGCCGGGCTGTGGTGGGTATGTGGGCCTGCGGGCCGCTCCAAGCAACAGCCTGGTGGACCAAACTCTCACAAGTCGAGCCTGGCCTCGGGCTGGGCTTGGGGAGTAGAACAACTCCCAGAACCCCATCAACCAGGTATCAACCAGGGAATGGAGGTAGACGGAAAATGGGGTGCAAGCTTGAATGCCAGTGAAGATGAGTTGACATAGTTGACATTTACTCACGCACCGTACCTGAGAGTACTCACCAGTTGTGACAACCAATTGACACGTGGTTAACTATGACACTTTATGATATTGACTGTCACACAACTGTCATACAGGCATGCCATTGCCACCTAGTGACAGGTATTCATGTATACAACATACATTCGAAATATAGATTGAGATATACACAGCAACAATGCCAACCAGTCACATACTTTCATACAATTTTAAAACTAATTTTACTACAGTGATATGCGTTGCGGCCATAAGTTCCGTTTGAACACATAGCGGGGAAATTGGTACATTTCATCATCTGAAAAATGACATGGAAAAACACGAACGATTGCAAATATTTCGTTGACAATGAGAACTATTCGCCTGCAACATTGTTTGATAACAGCTCACAGCTGGCGTCGTGAGGCTGCAAGTTGAGCACCATCAGAATGGTGATGTTGGATGGTGCATTTCAATAAGACAAACAAGTAGATTGCAACTGCTCTTCCCCCCTCCCCCCTTCCCTCCCCCTTCCCCCCTCCCCCTTCCCTCCCCCCTTCCCCCCTCCCCCCTTCCCTCCCCCCTTCCCCCCTCCCCCCCCCTTCCCCCCTCCCCCCTCCCCCCCCCTTCCCCCCCCCTTCCCCCCTTCCCCCCCTCCCCCTTCCCTCCCCCCCTTCCCCCCCTCCCCCTTCCCTCCCCCCCAGGGCAGGATCTGAGGCACAGTTTTAAGGTGGAACTTGAGAGGAACGTTTTTTTTTTTTAATGGCCTTGTGTAACCCATACGATCGAAATACGACGTTCTATGCTAGAGGACTGGGTTGCGGAGCCGCTTGGGCAACTTTCATTCCAGGTGGAACACTCTGTCTTCAATTGGTGTTTTATTTACGGATTTTGTTATAATTTTGTTCATACTTGATTCGTCTGAGGAAGAATAATAATAATTGAAAAAAAATAATAATTAATAAAGGACGTGATTGTTTGAGACCCTGTTTAAAGAACGTGATTGCTTGAGACCCCGTTTAAAGGACGTGATTGTTTGAGACCCTCGTTTAAAGAACGTGATTGTTTGAGACCTTCGTTTAAAGGACGGGATTGTTTGAGACCCCCGTTTAAAGGACGTGATTGTTTGAGACCCCGTTTAAAGAACGTGATTGTTTGAGACCCCGTTTAAAGAACGTGATTGTTTGAGACCCCGTTTAAAGAACGTGATTGCTTGAGACCCCGTTTAAAGAACGTGATTGTTTGAGACCTTCGTTTAAAGAACGTGATTGTTTGAGACCTTCGTTTAAAGAACGTGATTGTTTGAGACCTTCGTTTAAAGGACGGGATTGTTTGAGACCCCGTTTAAAGAACGTGATTGTTTGAGACCTTCGTTTAAAGAACGTGATTGTTTGAGACCCCCGTTTAAAGAACGTGATTATTTGAAACCCCGTTTAAAGAACTTTAGAGTGGGTTCCTCCAACGCTTCTCGTGTCGTCTCGGTTAAAATTAGTACTAGCATAAGAATGATGTCAGATCTTGGCAAATGTTTATCAACAATCCAGTGTGATGTGACGACACATCAACGTGACTCATACGTCAGGCTGCGAGCAGCCGCGTCCAACAGCCTGGTTGATCAGTCCGGCAACCAGGAGGCCTGGTCGACGACCGGGCCGCGGGGACACTAAGCCCCGGAAGCACCTCAAGGCAAGGTAACCTCAAGGCGACACTCACTCCACGGGATTGCAAACCTGGAGATGGGCAGCCTTCGCCTCTCGAAGGTAATCAGACTCCAGCTCTTAAGGAAATTGTCAAGTGTGTGTTCATAACCATCCACGAGTTCAGCTGTGACGAGTGAAGCTTTAAAAAAAAGCAAAGAAGTGGTAATAGAGCCATTTATGGAACACCTTTAATTACTGAACAAATCCACAAGGGCCGTGACGAGGATTCGAGCCTGCGTCCGGGAGCAGGTTCGAATCTTTCGAAGCGAAAAGGAACCTGCGAACCTTTTAATTACTGTTGTGGACAGGTATATGGATAGCCAGCCATCGCTCAATTAACCCATGACCCCAATTTACTCTTAAATTGATAACGGATGTT